>NW_020664490.1:12104762-12223258 GCF_002925995.2 Terrapene triunguis
GCTGCTGACTGCCCTTATATACCAGTCAGGCCCACTCAAGGCCCACCTGGAACAAAGCACTCCCAATTTACACTTTTCAAACAAACAAGCAAGCAATCAAGCACACGGTCAAACTGACCAACTGTCCCAGCAGCAGACACTCAGATACTCACCAACACAGCCCCCCTAATGCAGCACTTAGCGTACCTCCTCTCGGACAGCTCCCAGGCAAACTCCCTCTGTTAGCCTCTGCTGTTCGCCGCTCCAATCTCATCCGTCAACTTTTGTCACTCAGACCTTCTTTGAATGCTGTTTGCTGGACATCATTCAAATATTTTGGAATATAGAGCAATTAATACTCCCTACAAGGTCTAAAAGTATTTCTAATTTCTATAGTTTTTCGGATTGTTAGTGATGTGGGTTAGTATCAGAGGTCACTGCAGAAGTGGAATGCAAGATTAATTACAGATAATTCTGGATAAAGGCTGGAGTTTGTTATGTGAGCAAGTGACATTTGCTGCAATAAATACTTAATGTAGGATCCCATAATTATCAGGACAGATTATGTATCACTCTCAAACAAATTAATGTGATATATAATTCCATTTCAGAGATGAAATTAAATTACAAATGCAGATTAAAAGCCTGATTTTTTCAGAAGTACTGAGTACGCACAACTCCCTCTGAAATCAATGGGAGATGGCGATGCTCAGCAACTTTGGAAACCAGAACTCAGCAATTTAGGGCTCGATCCTGTGAAGTGCTGAGAATCTCTTACGAGGTGTCCAGCATCCTCAACTCCCATCAAAGTCAGTGGCCGTGGATACAACACCACTCCTCACCTTTCAGGAGATTCTCAGCACCACCCTGAATCAGACTCATAGATTGGAAATGCGGAAAAATTGTAACATTCTGATTAGAAATTAGGGCTTGATTGTGCAAACCCTTATTCCATGAGTAGTTTCCCCTGACTTGTGAGAGAGCTGTGGGTGCCTGGCACTTCTGAAAATCAGGCCGCTTTTATTTAGGTGCCTAAACATGAAATTAGGCTCCTACCTTTAAACTTCCATGGCACCTATCTGGTAATGAGATCTGCTAGCAATGATCCTGCACCCCTACAAAGTCCCATAATGCCAACGACACTGCATGGGTGAGGGCCACATTAGCAGATCTCATTGAAGGACGGGGGTAAAAAATTGTGTAAAAGATATTTAGTTTTTTTCCCACAAAAGTCACCTGTGGACACCTTACCATCTGAACCTAATGAATATATGTGGCCTGGCTTCTGGCAAGCTGCTATGAGGCCAGGTAAACTGTGTTCTGAGTTCCCACTCTGGCACAGGCCATCTAGGCTTGCTTTAAAGAGGCCAAATTCCTGACTATAGTAAAGAAATTGGCTCCACATACATTCAGAGTAGGATTCACAAGGAGAATTTAGGAGCTTCAGTCCAACAGATGCCACAAAACCCCTACTCAGCTACCACCTAACCTTGTAGGTGCCTAAGTCCCTTAGGTGTCTAAATTTCCATGTTAAAGGCCCTGGGGTACCTGAATTTTTATGGTCGGGCATGTGCACAGCTGCCTCAGTCCTGACATGGTACAGAAGCTCAGCATCTTCCTCACACATAAGCCCCAGTGCAATTCACAAATTAGGTGCTCCCCCACCTTTCTTGCCTTTGGGGCCCAGTGTGGTTGACAAGCTCAGAGCACATCTAAACCCCCCAGAAAACATCCATCGAAGGCGATGTCCTCCCCTTATAACTTCAGCCCAATGGTTAGGATGCTCACCCAGGATTGGGAGATCTAAGTTCAATTCTCCCTTCTGCCTGATGTGGAGCAGAGATTTGAGATTGCGCTCCCACCTCCCATAGTGGAGAATTGAACCTGGGACTCCCACATCCTGGGTAAGTCACTTAACCATTGGGCTAAAACTTTTAAACTGTGGCAGCAGCTCCTCTGCCTCATTTTTTCATGAAAAATAGCTGATCAGGCCTAGATGCCTAACTCCAGGAGAGGGTTCATGGCTGTGAATCCTGAGTGGAGATAGAAGCCCCACATCAGCCCAGAGTTAGGTGAACATAAGAATGGCCATACTGGGTCAGATCAAATCAAAGGTCCATTTAGCCCAGTATCCTGTCTTCTGACTGTGGCCAATGCCAGGTGCCCCAGAAGGAATGAACAGAACAGGTAATCATCAAGTGATCCATCCCCCGTCTCCCATTCCCAGCTTCTTGCAAAGAGAGGCTAGGGACACCATCCCTGCCCATTCTGGCTAATATCCATTGATGAAGCTATCCTCCATGAACCCTCTCATAGTCTTGGCCAGGGATTGGCAACCTTTGGCCCGCGACCTGCCAGGGTAAGCACCCTGGCGGGCCAGGCTGGTTTGTTTACCTGCCGCATCCGCAGGTTCGCCCGATTGCAGCTCCCACTGGCCGTGGTTCGCCGTCCCAGGCCAATGGGGGCAGTGGGAAGTGGCGCGGGTCGAGGGATGTGCTGGCCGCTGCTTCCCGCTGCCCCCATTGGCCTGGGACGGTGAACCGTGGCCAGTGGGAGCCCCTCTACTTGGCATTTCTTATTAACTAAGTTAGGTGTCTCTGTGCTCAGTTTGCTGGCTTTTGTGGATCCCATTCTTAGGCTCCTACACTGTGTAGGGAACTTAAGCACCTAACTCAGGATTGGGAATTCCACGAGTTGGCAGGGCACCTAAAAGGTTCTGCAATAATGAGCATTGCAATGCCTCATTCCCCTTTGTGAATCTCACCCTCGGGGTAATGGAATGTAAGCAAGAGACCTGGGTTAGGCCCTGGCAGAAGAGCAATGGTTGGAGATTTGGGGTTTGAGATTACAGCATGTATAGACATACCCGAGCTAGCTTTAATCTAGCTAGTGCAGTACCAATAGCAGTGAAGCCACTGTAGCATGGGCTGTATAAGTCCTCCCGGGACCTACTCAGGCAACTAGCCCACACTGAAATCTATGCTGCCCTGGCTTCACTGCTCTTGGCACCCGAGCGAGCTACATGTGCTGCAATCATGCCTCTGACTTCAGTGCAAATTTAGCAAATGGCGTACGCACATGCACCAGTTGTGTTTCAGAGCTTTTCTGGGCATGTACAGTTAGATTGATGTACATTGAATTTACCATGACCAAATTATTTTCAATTATTGTTAGGTGTAGTGGTTTACCATGAGAGGAGAGGTTTATTGTAACTTTTACCTTGTTTTAATAGTAAATCGTGACTCTTGTCTTTTTTCCAATGTGCTGACCATTCCTAGTATAATAATGTGACAAGCCACATGACATAATTATAGCTATGGTCCCATTTTTTTGCAAATTGCCAGCTTATAGAAACTGTAGTTTAGTTTTTTTCTTGGTGGCTAGGCAGTTTAAATATATTAGTTTTGGCTTTCAGAGGGAAAAATGAAACCTTTATGTGGAATGTCAGGAGCACAATTGCTGTTTCAGTGGTTGATTGAGTTGCCATAGTAATGCAACCCTGTGGCTTTTGAAAGACTTGCTTGGCTTAATAACTGGTTTTTATTTTATTCACAATCAGATATAGTCAAAAGAACAGATATAATTTCTTTCCGTAGCTGTGGTAAACAACCGAGAGTCCAACAAAGTTTTCTTTTGACCTATTTGTGGTCCCAGCAGAGCTTAACCTTGCATTTAAAAACAAATTCTTATTCGTCCAAAGTAAATCTTTTGAATTGAACCAATGCTACCTATCTTGTAGCAGCAAATTTTCACTTCAAGGATCATATCCATGTTCCTGCCTAAGTCCTACCCCTTTGCATTGCTCCCACAATAAAGAGAATTAAAGTTCCTTCAACAGGCAACTAAGCATTCCCCTAATATGGGTATTACTAATGGAAATAAATGCCATACCTTGTGAGTAAGTGTTGCAGGATCAGGTCTTATTTGGTTCTGGGGAAGATGTGTTAGAAGGAATTTAAATGATGATCTTCAGGTTTTAAAGTGTGCCTTGTGAAACTAATCTCACATACAAAGGCTTGTGTTTAAAGATATTTATAATCCTATTTTGAGTATAAAAAGGATACAGAGTAATTACTATGAAGGACACAAAACCTATCTAACATTTCTGACATTGAACAATAGAGTTTCCTAATTTCTCGTTCCGAGTACTCTTATTTTTCATGAATAATGTGGTGTAATTCTTGTGATCCAAACAATACAGTACATGTTCTCATTCTTAGATTCTCTCAGAGGGAAGGTGGTTGCAAAAGAGGCTGAATTTTCTGTGCAAAGGATAGATTTTACTTTTTCAAGCCATGCACAACACTTGATACCAGATTGTTTGAATGATTTTGTATACTTATAATTTCTACAGTACAGATGATGCCATTGTAGCATTTAAAATATACTAGAGGTGGTGCAAATCTGATTGGTCATTAAGTCAACTTAAATACTATTGAATATGCTGAATTTTAATCAAATTATTGCTAATAAACCATGGTTAGAGATGCGAGAAAATTGCGTCAACAGCCAGACTGTGACTTAATCATCATATGCTGATCTGACAGCTGTGGCCCATGTCTTTGTGACAGTTAGGCTCCTAAATCACTTAGGTGCTTTTGCAAATTTTGCCCTCTGTCTATTTTCAGCCTTAAAAGTGATAAATACCTTCTTAAACTTAATTCTAGCCATATAGGCAGATGCTAGGAGGCATTCCCTTTTTACACCCAACATCACCCTACATCAAAGGCATTGAAGCCTTTTAACCTAAGGCCCATTAATTTTCAATAGGAATTTGGCTCTAAGTCAATTTTCAAAATGAGACTTAGAGTCAAGATGTAAAATGTATTTAGACACCCAATTCCCATTGATTTGAGTCAGAGTTAGGTGCCTAAATACCTTTTACCTTGTATCCTAAATCACTTCGAGCAAGTTTTTTAAGGGGGTTTAGGGGATTATGGATGTCAATAGGCATCTGTGCAATTTTCAAAGGCACCTAGGTACTTTTGAAAATCCCACAGGAGACTAACTGCATGTTTAGGTCCCTAAATACCTTTAAAAATCTGGTTCATAGGCAGCTTTGAAAATTTTACCCTGAGTCCCAGATACCTCTCTGAACTTCTAGCTGCCTGTGTGCAGAACTTCACACTCAAGGGTTTGAGGGGAGCTTTTTGGAACTCAGGACTCACCACTGCTGTTCAGATCTTTTGAAGGTATTTGAGACACCACAAAAGCAGCCCTTTAAAAATATTTCTATTTCAAGAGGAGTTTGCCTTGGTGCATTCGTTTTATTTCTAGCTTTGTTCCTATTTGGGGCAAAATTCTGCCAGCAGATGCATGAATGAAACTCTTAGTGATTTAACTGGGAGCTGAGTGTGCCTACCTGAGAGCAGAATATGACACTTTTTAATGTAAAGCACCCATAATCCTTTCTTATGAAGGCCCTAATAAATAAAACTTTATCTACTGCCTATTGATAAAGAACATGCCAATAACGATGACTAATCACATAGGCCATAATCCTGAATAGATGTAGGCACAAGCTTAACTTCAAGAATGTGTGTAATTCAGTTGATTTCAATGGGACTATTCATTTGCTTAAAGCTAAGCGCATGCATGAATGATTGCAGATTGGCGCCTTATTTGTGTTCCTGAGGAAAGGAAGGCAATTAGGCACATTGGGTCATGTTATATCACATGGTACAAGAGAATGGCATACATTGCTGAGCAGCCATGGTAAACATGAATCGTGACTATGGGTAGGTACCATATGGGTAGGTACCATAACTATACTGAGGTTACAAATGGTGCCATTTTTCTGGGCTGGAGGGGAAGTTTATTTGGGTTGTGACCAACAAGTCATCATTTTCTGTGTAAATGTGAAGGATTCTTTATTTCGGCTGTTTTCTAAAGCAGAGAATGAAAATACATTTATTTTGTTACTCCATACCTGTTATTTTTTTTAAATTTGTGATGACCACCTGCGGGCCTGGATAAATACTGCTGCCATTTGCATGGCACACCTTGGCTTTTTCAGGTAAGGGAGTGTCCATGTTTGGTTATTTTGCATGGCTGATAACTTAAAGTCTAACTGAGTAAGTGAAGCGTAGACAGTAAAAGATACAATTCACTCTTAATACTGGCAGATATTATGAACTTAGTCTGTTCCAAATTTACATCACCTGGCTAAATTTTCCCTACAGCTAACTGATATTTTTGTTAACTTGGGTATGTTAAAGAAAGAGAGGGATAGTTCTGAGAGTCCTAATAAGCACAGTTTCCCTTAAGTAATGCAGATGACATTCCAGCAGCAATGTGTCTCCATGGTGCAAACATTATGGACTTGTTTTTATGGAGATAGGGTAGTGACTCTACAGTTAAGGCTGTGTGAAGGTTTTGTCATACTGCAGGACTAAAATCCTTCTGTTTTTCTCTTTAATGATTGAATTCAGTCCCCAAATCTGTCACCGGATCCCTTCAAGAACAACTGAATTTGCAGCACAGCCCTTTGCACAGCAATCATTTAAAAATGCTCCCTTTCCAAAATGTTGATTGGATTCCTCCGCATTTCTTTAAGTTCCTCTAACGAAAAATACAAATGTTGTAGAAGTTTCACATTTCACGCCGTAATTCATCTTTACGCTCTTTCTGACATCCAAAATCTTTACAGTCTCTTAGATTTGTATACGCTAGATCTGCATGCTGCATTTTGCCCTATCCCAAACCTGCTTGGTAGTTCATTAGAACACTCTTGCCAGGGATATCTCAGCAGCAGGCTAAGAGTTGTGGTTCAGCTTTGTATTGGGTTAAGTAGTTTGTCACACCTGGAATCATAAGGAGCCTTCTGATTGGCTGAGCTTGAAATTGGGGAAGGTATGAGGCCTGTTTTGTGCCCTGGCAGTTGTGTGCTGAGTGGAAGAGTTAGATGGGGTTGTGTGACTGTCCATGCAAGACAGTTTTTCCACTCACATGTTGTGTAACTTTTCACATTCAATAAACAAAACTCAATATGTTCATTAATGATTTGGATAATGGAATAGAGAATACAATTATAAAATGTATGGATGACACCAAGCTGGGAGGGGTTGCAAACACGTTGGAGGACAGGGTTAGAATTCAAAATGACCTTGACAAACTGGGTAATTGGTCTTATACCAATAAGATGAAATTCAGTAAAGACAAGTGCAAAGTACTACACTTAGGAAGGACAAATCAGATGCACAACTGCAAAGTGGTGACTAATTGGTGGGGGTAATACTGCTGATAAGGATCTGGGGGTTACAGTGTATCGTAAATAGAATGAAAATCAACAATGTGATGCAGTTGCAAAAAAGCTAATATCATTCTGGGGTATATTAACAGCAGTGTCATATATATGACATAGGAGGTAATTGTCTCACTCTACTCAGTATTGGTGAGGCCTCAGCTGGAGTACTGTATCCAATTCTAGGCATAATACTTTAGGAAAAATGTGGACAAATTAGAGAGTGTCCAGACAAAAGAAACAAAAATGATAAAAAGTTTAGAAAAACAGATCAATGAGGAAAGCCTAAAAAACAGGGCATGTTTACACTTGAGAAAAGATGACTGAGGGGGGACCCGATAACAGTTTTCCAATATGTTACGGGATGTTATAAAGAGGACTGATCAATTGTTCTACATGTCCACAGAAGGTAGGACAAGAAGTAATGGGCTTAATCTGCAGCAAGGGAGACTTAGGTTAGATACTAGGAAAATCTTTCTAAGGCTAGGTCTACACTAAACTATTAGGTTTAAGAACAGGTTGGACAAACACCTGTCAGGGATGGTCTAGGTCAAGGGTTCTGAAACTGGGGGTTGGGACCCCTCAGGGGGTCATGAGGTTATTACATGGGGGGTCACGAGCTGTCAGCCTCCACCCCTGCCCCGCTTTGCCTCTAGCATTTATAATGGTGTTAAATATATTTTAAAGTGTTTTTAATTTATAAGGGGGGGTCGCACTCAGAGGCTTGCTGTCTGAAGGGGGTCACCAGTACAAAAGTTTGAGAGCCACTGGTCTAGGTTTACTTGATCCTGCCTCAGTACAGGGGGCTGGACTTGATGACTTTGAGGTCCCTTTCAGCTCTACATTTCTATGATTTTACTTTGCTTGGACTGATATTTCAAACAGCGTATCTGTCCCTATTTGATATAGGAAACGTATGCTGAGATTCGGGAATAAAGCAGGAGGAAGCTGTGGGAATGTTCAGAGGAGAGGTTGGTATCTTGGAACATTGGTTATAACTGCTAGAATGAATATGAGACATGAATGAATATGGAGTAAATGTTAATACACCTGTGCTTTCTGTCAGCCAGCCAACCGACAATTCTACTGAATGTCAATCAAATTTAGATTATTTGCCGCATCATTGTATTATTAGCAAATTATCTGTAATAATATAATGAAAGGTAAGGAGTGCAATATGCAAGCTACCAACAAATTAATGTCAGCCTGAGAAATTTAGGAGACACTATTATTTTTAAACTATGCTATTTCATGCTTATGTGTATTTGGGGCCTGACCCAATCCCTGTTGAAGTCACTGAGTGCAGCATTGTCTCCTTAAATGCTAAGTTAAATAATGCTGTTTGTATGAAAACTATCATGCTGGGACTCTCTAATTCTGCAATGTTAGCTCCATTGAAAATTGCAAACAAATTTTGGGGTATTCTCATTAATGAGAACCTAAACAAGCTTCCAATGTCCACTGAATATTAACTCCTCATTGTATGTATGATGCACCATCAATAAAAATAAAGCAGATCAGATACAGAAAATGTGTGCAGTATCCACAATGTGGCTTTCCCTATTTTTTACTTAATGAAGTACTGCCAGTTGAAGTAAATGCTTATATAAGGTATATCACTGTATGCAAAGATGCAGACGTACTATATCTGAAATATCCACTAACGTTTCCCACTCACATTTAACAGAAATGGGATTCAGAAAACTTAAAGGTAACATTTAAAGTCATAAAAAAATGAAAAGTGAAAAATATGCTATGTTGCCATAGGCAATGGTGTCTTAAATTGAGTTATATTAATGGTGAAATTATTTTGACCTTGAGGTCATAAGTTATATCTTCATGGAGACAATATTGCAAATCTAGGGAAAATTATGATCCGGTCAGCTATGGCACAACCTTCATTCCTAATAGTTCCCAAATTATACAATAGAAGATACTATTAGAAAAGTTGAGATGAATAATTTAAGTGGGAGCATCACATAAAAGTATAATTGTAGGAACATAGGACAGATCCCCCCCCTCCATTATTACTTTAAGACTAAAATCTTAGCAAGAAAAGCTAAAATACATTTCGTAAGAGGGCCAGATTCTGACCTGGAGTTACTCCAACTACATACTGATGTAACTGACATCAGGATCTGGCCTAGGAATTTTTTCCTTAAAAATGTATCAAGAGCAATTAGTGAGACAGAGTCTAAAAATACATGCAGGATGGTGCCTTAGGCTCCCATCCAGAAAGCTTATCCACATAGAAGATCTCTGTGCCAACAGAAGCCCCACTGATTCCGTATCCAGGGCTTCACTGAGTTTCAGGTCTCGCATTCATCAGCATCCAAAATTAATCTGACTGTCTAGCTGATTATGTCAAGAGGCTGTTGTTGCAGTTTCAGGGTTAATGGCATCTTTGACCCCCTTCCTGGTCTTCCTTGAGGGCACACATTTAAGGCTTTAGGCTTCCCAGCTGTCACCATTCTTAAGTGGAGACCCACACCTCTTTCTCTCCATACTGAGAGTTTAAGCTTGCAGTCCCTCTGCACCACACTGTGATTTCCTAGTAGGTCTGACCAGGGTCCAGTACCTGTGGTTGACTCTTCCTGCAGGGGCTATAACAATGTACACCAGTTACCAACCACCCTTCACAGAGCAAACTGCATTTTTTCTTAAAGTAAAAGCATTAGAGAGAAAACATATAAAAAGAAAGTTCCTATATGCATGGTAAAAGCTCACCAGAGGTCCCCCATCAGTCTTAGGGGGCCCTAGTAGGCCAAAGTCTTTCCAAATCTCCTGCAGGATGAAGGCCCTTGGACAGAAGGCTCTGTCCAGATTGAGTCACTCTTTCTAACAGACCAAGAGAACAAAGATGGATTTGGTTTTCTAGCCCCAGTTTCTTTCATATTCCCACAGTCAGAGTCCCAGAACATTCTTTGGTGTCCATATTGACTCAGGCCACAAGCAGAGCACTGGGACTCATCACACCTGCATCTCCTTGCCTGACAGCCACTGAAGATATACACCCTCACATCCTTCCTCCTGGGTCCCATGGGTGTGACTTGACTCTCTTCTGCTGTTTAAGCCAGTGGCATTTGTCCGGGTTAGTCTCTTCAGCTCTGCCTCCAGCTCGATCCATCTCTCCTGAACAAACAGCCTTTTCCATTCCTGTTCCAAATCTCTGGATCTCTTGCCATCACCACTCCACCTTCTGGACTGACCGTGGCACTATCTCCTCAGTTCCCTGCATGTCCTGCAGGGCGACGAGAGCTCTTCTGCCCTCCCCCCTTTGTCTGGAGGGGGTACGCCACCTGCTTCAGATTGCCTGAGTGCAGCATGGCTTACCATCTCCAATCTCTTCCGATCAGCAGCAGATGAATCTTGCTGCTCACACAAGGTCAGGAGCTGCTGTTTCTTCAGTGGTTCCTCATTCCTGCTCCTGTCTCTCTTTTTTGATGTTCTTTCCCCCAAAAGATTATGAGACCGTTTTCTCTCTCTGTGTTTTCCTTCTATAGTACTTGCTTTTACTGGTGTTGGCACTTATGGCAATTCACACTGTCACAGTTCTCTAGACATTGCCATGGTATTGTCATGGTTTCAGGGTTAACTGTACCTGAATTCCCCCTCTGAGTCCTTCAAGGGTACTCACTTAAAGTTTCCAGCTCCAAACAATCACCTCTCTTGAGTGAAGACCCACATCTCTCTCCATTCTGCCTGAGTTTTAAGTCTGGACAGGTCCCTGTCTTCCATTTTAATATCTCTAGCAAGCCAGTCCGCCTAAGGCCAGCGCTTGAGCTTTGGTTTCTCTCCAAGGGCTAAGAACAGTTGTTGTCAGTAGTTACAAGTTACCACACAGCTCTTTCTAAGCAAGACGTTATTCCTAAGGTGAAAGCATTACAGAGAAGCCATAAAAAACAATCAAAGTTCCTATATGCATACTAAAACTTACCAGAGGTCACCCATTAGCCTTATGGGGCTCTAGTAGGCCCAAGTCTTTCCAACTCTTCTGCAAGGGTTGGGCCCTCTTTGGACAGAATATCTTGTCTGTTTGCCAGATAAGAAAGAAGGCCCTGTGTCAGTTCAAGCTAATCCTTTTGTATTAAAAGCCCTTTCTTTGTCTCTTAGTCTCTGGAAAACCCCGTTTGAACCAGTATATGTAAGCCCCTTCTGGGGACACTACCTCTCTAGAATTGTTTCATCTCATCGAATTACCTTAATCACCCCCGCTGCCCAGTTTTTAGTTCCTGTAGGACCTGTGGTAACCCTCCCCCATGGAGTAGAGGACAATCATACAAAAAACATTCATAGATTTAATACAATGGGCCCCAAAAATATCAGATGGTGGTTGCAATATCTGTAACTGTTGTCACCTGCATGGCTCATGAATGACATTTACAAGAATGTATGTAAGAATGTCTCTGCATTTTTACTGTTAGGTACTTTTGCCAAAATATATGTTCTACTGTAAAATTCACAAAAAAATACTGTATCAACATAATGCCATTGAAGCTACAGCCTGTAAAGCAAGGTTATGCATTTGTGAATACTGCTGGTGGGTAAGGAAAAGAGCTGGGCTGGTTTCAATTCACTTTCTATCCAAACTACATGTTAGCAAAGACCAAAAAAAAGTAGGATTTTAATTAAACAAAAGCTCTTCTATCATCTATAAAGTAGCCAGTACCAGATGCTTTAGGAGAAGCTACAAGAATCCCTGTAATTTATAATGATGGGGAAATCTGCCCATTAAGAGAAGTTCCCCCCAACCCAAGGCAATTAGTGTTTGACTTATACCATGAAATCAGAAAGTTTATCTCTCTTAAGATTAAAATGTTATCTTATCTTTTGTAACTGTGGGTATTATCAATAGCCCTACACATATTGAATCATTTTTGAACTCTGTTAAGCTCTTGGCCTCAGTGATATACTGTGGCAATGAGCTGCATGAGTTAATTATTCATGGCGTGAACTGTATTTCATTTCATCCATTTTAAATTTGTTTCCTTTCAATTTCACTGAATGTCGCTTTGTTCTATCTCATAATACTGAAAATGATCTGTCAAATTCTCCAGTGCTGATATTTGAGTAGACTATTAATTGTAGTACTCGCTGTTTCAATAATTATGAATTAGGCCAGAAAAAAAGCAATATGATTCTACTGATTAGGTTTTTAATCTCTGTTTCTCTTTTTGTGTTTGATGTCAGGTATTTGTTTGATTTTAAATCCCAAGATGTCTTGAAGTCTTTTTCCAGTGAAAGATGTAAATTAATTCTAGGTTTGCATGACTTTCTAAATATTGAGGTTTCAACAACAACTATGAAATAATGAAATTTGTGAAATATTTTAACCAACTAGTAGAGCTGGGCATGTTCTAAAAATAATTTTCGCCTAATATTCTTTTACAATTGCTTTTAACTGTGCTTCTATTCAGGTTCTTACACTATGGCATCTGAAGACCTGAGGGTGGCATTTATGCCCACTTGTGTTTGATTACTGTGAATATTTCAGTTAACCTCCTAGCAGGAACACTGATGGGGATAGTTAATTGTAAGTGACTTTCACAGAACTATTGTGAAAAGCATATTCCAGGAACCTTAGAATCATAGAATCATAGAATATAAGGGTTGGAAGAGACCTCAGGAGGTCATCTAGTCCAATCCCCTGCTCAAAGCAGGACCAACACCAACTAAATCATCCCAGCCAAGGCTTTGTCAAGCTGGGCCTTAAAAATCTCTAAGGATGGAGATTCCACCACCTCCCTAGGTAACCCATTCCAGTGCTTCACCACCCTCCTAGTGAAATAGTGTTTCCTAATATCCATCCTAGACCTCCCCCACTGCAAATTGAGACCATTGTTTCTTGTTCTGTCATCTGCCATGACTGAGAACAGCCTAGCGCCATCCTCTTTGGAACTCCCCTTCAGGTAGTTGAAGGCTGCTATCAAATCCCCCTTCACTCTTCTCTTCTCCAGACTAAATAACACCAGTTCCCTCAGCCTCTCCTTGTAAGTCATGTGCCCCAGCCCCTAATAATTTCCGTTGTCCTCTGCTGGACTCTCTCCACTTTGTCCACATCCCTTCTGTAGTGGGGGGACCAAAATGGACACAATACCCCAGGTGTGGCCTCACTAGTGCCGAATAGAGGGGAATAATCACTTCCCTTGATCTGCTGGCAATGCTCCTACTAATACAGCCCAATATGTCATTGGCCTTCTTGGCAACGAGGGCACACTGCTGACTCATATCTAGCTTCTCGTCCACTGTAATCCCCAGGTCCTTTTCTGCAGAACTGCGGTTTAGCCAGTCGGTCCCCAGCCTGTAGCGGTCCATGGGATTCTTCCTTCCTAGGTGCAGGACTCTGCACTTGTCCTTGTTGAACCTCATCAGATTTCTTTTGGCCCAATCCTTCTAAATGTCTAGATCACTCTGGACTCTATCCTTACCGTCCAGCGTATCAACCTCTCCCCCCAGTTTAGTGTCATCTGCGAACTTGCTGAGGGTGAAATTAATCCCATTATCCAGATCATTAATAAAGATGTTGAAAAAAAACGGCCCCAGTACCGACCCCTGGGGCACTCCGCTTGAGACCGGCTGCCAACTAGACATCGAGCCATTGATCACTATCCGTTGAGCTCGACAATCTAGCAAGCTTTCTATCCACCTTATAGTCCATTCATCCAATCCATACTTTTTTAACTTGCTGGCAAGAATACTGTGGGAGATGGTATCAAAAGCTTTGCTAAAGTCAAAATATATCACATCCACCACTTTCCCCATATCCACAGAGCCAGTTATCTCATCATAGAAGGCAATCAGGTTGGTCAGGCATGACTTGCCCTTGGTGAATCCATATTGACTGTTCCTGATCACCTTCCTCTCCTCCAAGTGCTTCAAAATGGATTCCTTGAGGACCTGCTCCATGATTTTGCTGGGGACTGAAGTGAGACTGACCGGTCCATAGTTCCCCGGGTTCTCTTTCTTCCCTTTTTAAAATATGGGTACTATATTTGCCTTTTTCCAAATATATAATGGCCAATGGCTCTGCAATCACATCAGCCAAGTTCCTCAGCACCCTTGGATGCATTAGATCTGGACTCATGGACTTGTGCACGTCCAGCTTTTCTAAATAGTACTTAACCTGTTCTTTCACCATTGAGGGCTGCTCACCTCCTCCCCATACTGTGTTGCCCAGTGCAGCAAAAAAAGCATTGAGTACTTCAGCTTTTTCCACATCATCTGTCACTATGTTGCCTCCCCCATTCAGGAAGGGTCCCACACTTTCCCTGACCTTCTTCTTGTTGCTAACATACCTGTAGAAACCCTTCTTGTTATCCTTCACATCCCTTATCCTGAAACTGCAACTGAGTTGTAGTGAAGTTTGTGGTGTATGGATGTTGCCCACTGGTCAGTATATGTGTTCTCTTTGGGCTCAATCCACAGAGCAGGTGTGTCTGCTGCAGCCCCTGCCACAGAATTTGGCTCTTTAGCTCACACTACAGTGACTCATGGTTTTTGTTCTGGAGAACCCCACTTCCATCCCTGGTATCATCCAGGATGCAGGCTGTGTGCAGGCACAGAGGTCTGTTTGTATGGATGTCATTGCAGGCTTGGTGTCCAAATTTGTAAGTCTGAGCATGTGCACAAGTATTCTTATACTAAGATTTCTCTGCATCCAGTCAAGGGACAGAAGCATACTATGTGGCCACTCCATACAAATCCAGGCCCCAAACCTTCCGTAAATCCATGCAAGTGGAGGGATCCCCTCCCCACCCATGGAGCTCAGTGCAGGATTGGGGCTTGAATATATTCTATCAAATATTGCAACAAACTACTTGTAAACATTGTACAAACCTGGAATTATTCAATCATAGAAGTAAATTCAGTAAATTACTTTGAATGACAAATTAAGATTCAAAATCACAATCTACTTAGTTCCCAGACAGAAAGGCAGTGCAATAGATTTAATATTTCATTATGAGTTATTTGCTTATTTGTCCATTATGCTAAATAATAAAATATATTTAGGCATGGAGATTTAGTAAAAAACCAATGTACTCTGTTTTTTCTACGCTTCCCTTCAGGTTTGGGGAAATTTAATATCTTGATGGAAGACACAGATTAAGCAAGGTACTTAAGCACTTATATAATATTAAGCACATGAATAGACCTTGAAGTAATTGGAACTACTCACACAAGAATGTGTGAGAATACCTTTTCTAAAGCATCCCTATTTAGAAAGCACTTAGGTACATTGAAGTAAATGGCATTTGGGCATGTGCTCTTTGATTGGCACTGAATCCTACAAACACTTACATATGCTTAACTTTACTACTGAGGGTAGTCCCATTAAAATCAATTGGGCAACACAAGATAGTAAAGTTAAGCATGCAGGTAAGTGTTTGCAGGATCAGGGCTGTGAGGCCTAAATGCAGTAAGCGCTGTACAAATCTGTCCCACTGTGATGGTGAAAGTAGCTGGTAACAAATATTGAACCCAAGTTGCTGATCCGGCAAATACTTCATAATGCTATACATGTGACTTCAATGGGACTGCCGGCATGCATAAAATTACATATGTGCCTAAGGAAGTGTTTGCAGGCTCAGCTCTTCCGTCCTGATTCTTTTTTCCATCTAGGTCTTTTGTACTGCTCTTTGTGTAAATGAGAATCTGGCTGAATGCGTCTAAGTCTCTTTTGTAGACATGGACATTTCAGATTCCTATCTGAAGGGATCACATTGCCTGCTGTTTGGTGTGGGTTCTCTCCAGTCCTAATCAGCACTAACTATTGAAATGATATTCCCTTTTATTTTTCCTTTGAGTATTAAGTTGTTTGTTTAGTGCTTTGAAACCTATTATTTTAAATTCATCGTGCCCAATAACCTTGCCTCAAATGCATCCTGAAATGGGAAGCATCTTTATTATCTACATAATAAAAAAATGGTAAAATCTGCTTTTCTGTTTGTTCTAATTGACTACTAACATTGCATTAATAAAGTACAGTGCAGTTTCAGTACTAATTCCTCAGTGTGCAGTGTAACAGTACAGAAGAGGAGAAATATTAAATGTATATAGATGGTTAAAATACCATTCAATTTAAAGAACAAGGCTTTGTGTAGCCCTGAGGTATTCAAATGGTAATTCTAAAGAATTTATATGGACATTAGTCTCCACTATATGTATAAGTATAGTATTAATGAACATAAGAATGTGCTGAAATTATCTACTTCTGCATTACTGATGCTTTACTCAGTAATTAGGTATGACTAATTAGCCACAAGATAAGTCAAAAGCGTTCAGGATACTTTTGAAAGTTAAAAGCCTAAAGCCATATAATTTGATCATTTTGGCTAGTCAAACTAATTGGTTAATATATAGTACCATAGAAAACTGTTAGCAAAATATTGGAGATGGGGGAAGTCAGAATTACTTAGCTACTTAAAGGTTTGAAATTTAATTGCAGCTGTGAGAAATTTGCTTAAAGAGATTAATATAATAAACAGCGAGATGGACACTTAGAATGTAAGTAACAAGGCACAGATTGTGCATATGGAAGCTCACAAATGGTTCTCCATGGCAGACTCATTTTTGATGCTGCTGTTCTACTTTAAAACCAGGAACATGGCAGCTTCTCACCAAACAATTCATCTCCCTGTGCACAGTCAGAGACTTATTTTTTTATTAGCATAAGAAGATATGTTTTACTTCTGCTTACTCCTGCTGAGTGCAGTGAGCCATCACAGGTGAGAAGGAAGGAGTTGGACTCTATTGCTTGAGTATCATCCACAGAATTATAGACTAATTTGCAAGGAACTCAAGGCAAGGGAGTTGCACAAGTGTCATTGTGGGCCTTTACTTTTCATGATTAGTTGTGTGAGAAGGAAAAGACGCAGCGTGTCTTTCAAAGCTAATACTCCAGGGCTAGAAGTTAGAAAATCCTTCCTTTTACCTGTAAGCTGTGTGTTTTCTGGAAAATGATCAGGAGACAACGAACCTAGATCCCCACAACACCAATTTCACAGTCACCTTTCAGACTAGATCCTTTTTAACTCAAAGGGATACTTTTGAGAAACCCTGACTTAAGCCTAGATTCTGCTCACTGTTTGAATAAAGCGTATAAACTGGAAAGCTGACATTTCTAGTCAAGTCTGAGCCCAATCAAGGATACCATAATCATGAATATAAAAGATAGAAATGAAAATACCTGAGCAGGAATTTTGGCTCCAGCTGTTGACGTCTTCCTCTGCAGTAGGTCTGCCTCTTGCTCCAGACCCCAATCTCCCTTCTCAGAAGACACTACACTATGCGACTCTTGGTATCATGTAATGGAGCAGCTGGAGTTGTAATGTAGTGGCCTAGCTGAAGAAAGGGAAATGTCCCATTGTGGAGCAGGAATGACAACCTCTGAGAGCACCATGTCTTCTGTCCAGCTGCCAAGTGATTTTCCCTGTGAGAACCAGGAGATCGTTCTCCCTGGGTTGACATTGAATTGTCCACTCAACCGCTATGAGATGCAATGATTAAACAGATTGGTAAATGCACATATTAAGAATTCAATTCTTCAGTCCTTGTTCACATTCACTAGCACTTGCTCCTGCACATAGTCTATTTGAAGTCAATGGGAATGCTTGGCTTGTATGAACAAACACTTCTCACTGAAGTAGTACTGAATAAGGATTGCAGAATTAAGCTCAAAGACAAGGGATAAAGTTATTCTCTGAGACAATGTGAGGGACCCGGCTATTCAGGAGACCCTTGGAGTAGAGCCACTACTCCTCCAGATCAAGAGGAGCCAACTGAGGTGGTTTGAGCACTTGATAAGGATGCCCCCTGGGTGGCTTCCTTTGGAACTCCACCGGGCATGTCTCACTGGGAGGAGGACCAGAGGCCGACCCAGGACATGCTAGAGGGATTATATCTCCTGGCTGGCCTGGGAATGCTTGGGAATCCCCCAGGAGGAGCTGGAACCTGTTGCAGAGGAATGGGAGGTCTGGTCCTCCTTACTCTGCATGCTGCCGCCACGACCCTCACCACAAAAAGCTGCATAAAGGAAAAAGAAGACGAAGAAGATGAGGTTATTTGAAGTAGGGACTTTGTTTCCTAGAACTAACCATAATTTGGCTGGCATCAAAAAAAAAAAAAAAAAAGGTAGCTAAAGCCAATCAGGATCCGTCTAGACTGTAAAAACAACTGTGACAGGGTTCCCAGTTAGAGCATGCTTGTTCTCTTGCATGAATAAAACATGTTTCTCTCTCATAGCGTAACTAGAACTCATCTGAGCTGAATCCAAACTCTGACATCCAGATTTGCCAGCCTACTTTGTCCCCTCTGTATCATGCCTGCAGCACAGAAGGGATCAGATCTGTCCCCAACTCCACTACTGGGATTCCCCCGCTATAATGAAGTCCACCGAGAAAAGAGTCCGAGTGGCCAGCTTCTCTAGCACTGTCTTTGCTGCCTCCACTGCAGGTGGCATGTCCAGGACAATGAAGGGCAGAGCTGTACTCCAGTCAGGCTGTTTAGTCAGCAAATGGTCTCTTTGGGTACCTGATACAAGCTGGTACAAGTTAGAGCTGTTCGAACAGTGCTGGGGCCCAGAATTAGGGAGCTGTAATAGGAAACTGCATGTAGCAGAATCTCTGGAGCTGAACCTTTTGAGTTTTTCTCCCATCATTAACAATTATAGACATATTAGTAATTCTGTTATAAATATGAAATGCTTCATTTTTTAGGACTTTAACAGTAAAAAAAAGCATGAGCTGAAACTTGCTGTCCAAACCACATTGGATTTTGTATGTGTGTTTGTGTATCTGCGTGTGTGTAAACTTTGACAAAAGAACTGGGTTTAGAAGCAGTTTGAGTTGTGGTGAGTGTAAAAAGAAAATATTATGCCTAAATATTTTATGCTTGAACACTTCAAAATTTATTTTTAGAGAGAAATACTAAATGGATCAGGCAATTAGTTTAAATATAGACTCGTCACTTTTGCTTTTAAATTATGTAGCTGACCTAGTAATTTAGATTAAAAATATATTACTGCACATAGGCAAAAAATAAAATAAAATGGGATTTCAAAGGAACCCAATGTACTTAAGACTTTTATAGCCAAGGACATAGCATGCACTCTCCTTTGATTTCTGAATTCCAGCTATTTTACTGATTTGAGAAGTAAACATTCTGTAAGCATTGTAGCTATTAGAATGATAGTAATGACTCAAGGAAGGGTTCTAGTTTATCATAGCAATATACCCTTAGTTATCTTCTAAGTATGCCCTAACATAATGAATGGCAACCACGCCAAGGGAGCTATTGTGAATTATCAAGTATATAATACAGTAGCTGCTTTAATTGTCCATAGCAGAAATTACAAACCATCTGGAAAGGACACGGAGCTTCAGGAGTAGAAGTGTTGCAGATTTTCAACAAATACGTATGTATGCATTTGTTTTATTTAATTTCTTCAGATATCTGAACTGCTCTATAGGTGCCCACCTCCCTATGCACTGGGTGCTAATCCTATAAATTAAAACACACAGCCCACTATAAACAAGTCCACAGAGAACAGAGTACCCAGCTTTTCTGCTATTTTCACTGCTACCCACAGTGAAGGGGGCATGTCTAAAGAAATAAGGGGAAAAGAGGGGGATAGGCTGGAGAGCACTGTAGTCCATCTGTAAATATCAGGGGTGAAAGTAGGCCGGCATGGGCTGGTATGGCGTACCAGTAAGAAACTGGTACCGGCCCGTACACAGCCAACATTAAAGCGCCGCTGCAGCAGCATTTAAACATTGTTGCCCCTTTTGCCCTCCCCGGGTAGCCAATGAGGGGGGGGGGCAAAAGGGGCAGCTGCCCTGGTGCTGGCGATTTAAAAGGGCCTGGGGCTCCCCGCCGCTACCATGGCAGTGGCCGGAGCCCCGGGCCCTTTTAAATCACCACTGGAGCCCTGGGCGGCATGGGCCAGGCAGCGTGGATGGGCTGGCTGGGGGAGGCTGACCCCCAACCCCGCACCTTCCGCCTGAGGCCCTGCCCCTTCCAGGGGCCCGGAACCAGGCCCCCATACCAGTAAGAATTTAATATTACTTTCACCCCTGGTAAATACCCACTAAATCCCTGCATAGTCAATGACCCCTACTGAAGAACATGCTGCCAGCAGATCCCTCTTCTTTATGTTGCTAGGACTCATATTTGTCAGGATCTCAATAAGGACAACTAGGACCTAGAGTCAGAGCGGAGGCAAACCTGAGGCTGGGAGTAGTAGAGGAGTTCTTAGTCAGGTCCAGGCCAGGGTCAAAACTAAGGGTCAGAGTCTGAGTCAGGTTTCAGGGTCCAGGTCAGGAAACGAAGTCCAAATCAAGCCAAGGACAAGCCAAGAATTCAAGAGCAAGGAGCCGGAACAGCCATGGCAGCTACAGAAGATCTGCACTGTTGCCTGGACACTTCCTGGAACACCCTTTGGGTTTATATAAGTCAGAGAGGCAATCAGGAGTCATGGAGCTGCTGTCTGTCTAGGGTGACCACATAGCAAGTGTAAAAAATCGGAACGGGGGCGGGGGATAATAGGTGCCTATATAAGAAAAAGCCCCCCAAATCAGGACTGTCCCTATAAAATCAGGACAGCTGGTCACCCTATGTCTATCAAACCCTTGAGGTGGAACATCCCATGATCTGTGTCCACAGTGGTTCATGAAAAATGGAGCACAAGTTGGTTACAGCTGCGGCTGGGTGGCAGCCTGGAGATGCCAGCTGCCTGGTAGCTCTACAGGCCTGGGTTCTAGGCTAGTGGGGGTCTGACAATATTGAGTACCAGGAGTGGTGGAATTGGGCAGACACAGCATCCTAATGACCCTGGAGTGGAAATATTGTGGGGGCTGATCTATGCTTCTGCCCCAGTGTATGTCACCACCTACTCAGGGTGGGTTTCTATAGGGGCTGGAGCAGCCACCTCAGAGCCTGGGATTGGGCTGCAGAGTAGGTAGGAGCCAGGGTGACTGGGTCAAGGCTGGAAGCAGTTACCACCAGCCAGAAAGACACCTCTCAGCCCCTGACATTCCACTGATCTCTGCTATGGCAGTGTGGCATGGGAAGAGAGTTGATCTGTCAGGTAGCCATCTCCCAAGCATGTAGGGCTTTAGAGGTTAAAGACAGACTTTGAATTGCACCAGGAAGCTTATTGGAAGCCAGTGTAGCTCTTAGAGCATTGGTGTAACAAGCAGGCTGCCATATGTGCACATACATATGTACATATCTGTTCCCATGCAAAAGACTTCATTATTGGGAAGTTAAGCTTGCAGCACATATCAGTGACTTGAGCATATAGTACCTTACAATACCTCTTTCCTGCTTTCCTGGTGACCTCTCCCCATCTCTCTACCATGCTCACCTTTTATCTCATTGCCTCTTCACCTATCCCACTCACCTATACATCCTCCTATCACCACAGCCTCATCACTTAAATGAGTCACGCCATCACATTGTGAAGTTAGCAAGCCCGTGTAACTATTTGATTTTATTGCCCTTAACTTCCCTCCTACTGTTTCTCAAATGTACTTCCTGTGTCTTGTCTTAAATAGATTTATCATTTTGGAGGCAGGAACTTTGTGCTCATATGTGTCTGTACAGCACCTAGCACAATGGAATTTCGAATCCTGATTGGAGCCTGTGGGCGCTATCTTAATGTTAATAACTAAGGAAAAGTGTATTTGATCTGAACGATGTGTTTCTGCCATCTCTTCTATCACCTGATATATTGACCCCATGCAGAAAGCCACAGAGGCAAGCAAAGGGGCAACAAAGACTCACAGCAATGAACAGCTTAGAGAAGGAGATAACATCAATTGGGCACATCAGCAACAGACACATTAGTGTGCAGACGAAAGCTATGCTTGTAAAGTGTTCTCTATGCTATAGCCCATAGGTAAGCAGTCTCAGGCTAGCAGCGGGAGCAAGATGTGGCAAGGAAAATACAGTAAACTAACAAAGTTAGTGTAAAGGAGATTAAAATGGTCTCACAGAAAAGAAGATGAAAAGACCTGTGGTATGGGATTAATTGGTCTGCCTAGGGAACTGCTGAATAAAGAATCCAGATCCAGACTAACATGGCTACCCCTCTGATACTGAATAAAGAAGTGAGGCCCAGAACATAAATCTGAAGGAGTCCTTTGTAGTGAAGGCAAGAGAAGGAAGGAGAGGCTGCTGTCACCTTGATACTGAAAAAGAAACCCAAAAGAACTGCAATTTGACAGAGTTCATAGATTCGTAGATTCCAAGGATGGATGGAACCATTGTGATTCTGTGGTCTGACCTCCTGCATAACACAGGCCATAGAACTTTCCCCCATTCCTAGAGCATATCTCTTAGAAAAACATTCCATCTTGATTTAAAAATGGTAAGTGATGGAGAAACCACCATGACGCTTGGTAAATTGTTCCAATGGTTAGTTACCCTCACGGTTAAATATGTACATCTTATTTCTAGTCAATGTCTAGCTTCAACGTCCAGCCAATGGATCATGTTATATCTTTCTCTGCTAGATTGAAGAACCCATCATCAAATATTTTTTCCCCATGTAGGTACTTATAGACTGTAATAAATTCACCCTTAACTTCTGATGTATATAACCGTATACCATGAAAGATGGGAAAATATTGATTTAAAGACTATTTGAATTTCAAAAAAAATTCAATCTGAAATAATAGCACAACTTTATTTAAACAGGGGTGTCCATATGGAAAATTTACCTCAAACACACAAAACATATTTCTCCATAAGTGGCTTTTTATTTTCAGAAAGTTGGGTACCTACCACTAATTGCTCTTTTATAGGTTCTCAGAACTCCTATTGAAATGAGACATGGATTATTTTTAAAGCATCTTTCAAAACATTTTCTAACCATTGAATTAGTTTAGCCTCACAAAACCCTCCTTGTGAAGTATGGAAGCAATATTCGATTTATTTTTACATATGGAAAAACTGAGGAAAGGAAAGGTTTAAATTATTTGCCCTACAGCAAACTAATGGCAATAGCACCCAGGAGTTCTGACCCTGAAACCGCACATGCTTGATGGATGAAACAGTTGAGATCATATCCATACTGCTGCCAGACAGAAACTGTGTCTATACCTATACCCATTTATATCCAGCAATGGGCACTTCTCGTGACACTCCCCCAGAGCCCAGGAGATATTATGTTGCCATCAAGTAATTGACTCCAGACACCACCACTCAGCTGTTGCTTCTCCTCCCTCTTTCCAGAGTGGTTCAGTCTCTGAGGAGATTTAATTTGGCCTTCTATGGCTCCAAACCATAGCTTGTGATGTAGAAGAATTCTGAACATAACTAATACAAGTTCATACTGCAAGCAGTGCACTAAAATGAAAGCATGTTTTAAACAAACTTTATTTGCCATTGCATGCAACACAGTGCCATGTATCTTAAAGCAGATTTTTCTAGGGACAAACAATAGGAATGAGTCTAAACATAAAGTTAATAGGAAAATGATCAAAAAGTATCAGCTAATATCATTTGATTTTTTAAAACTCTTTGCTTTTAAAATTGTTAAAGGCTTTGTTTTTGGCATATATTCTAAAGAACATATTTGCTGGCAGAAGTTGGTAATAGACAAGTTTTACAAAAAGCACATTTGAACTTCATAAACACATGTATTTGCCCTGGGAAAATGAAAAGAATTGTAATCATCCTATCAAGAAACAATAACTATGTGTCTAATAAAAACTAATCAAGAGAGCTGAAATTTTGAATATTGAGTACTCCCAGTGTACTGCAATCCACAGTCCAACCTTTATTTCACAGAAATTATTCTATCGTTAATCATGAAAATTTATTCTGAGCAGATTTTAAATAAAGAGAGGGGAAATCATTGATTAAATAATTATTCATTATGAATTATCTATACCCATTTTTAAAAATTGCACATAAATGCGGAATAGTTTTATTCATAAATGCGGAATAGTTTTATTCAAACTCAGTGTTATATTTGGAAACATTCTTTTATGTCAACTAAGTGTCTTTCTCCAATGAAAATATCATCAACTTCACTTTAGTATTTTCTCATAATAAATTTTCTTAAACTAGGGCTTTATTCTGGTTTACCCTTCTAAGACACTGATGTCCCACATAATTCTCCCATGTCAGTTCTAAACAGTTCCTGAAGATATCAATAAGCTTAAATTGATATGTCAGTTCTCTGAAGGATTCCAGTACCCATTTGCCTTTCTTACTTCAATCAACCAGCAGTCTGATGACTTACTGGTTTTTAAAAAGATTTCCTCTAAAAGATTTCCCTTTCCCTTGGCTGTATCCAGCAAGACTTTTACAATAAATATGCATTCCTGAATTTGGTGAAAACCCCAAGATGAAATATTCTGATTTACTCAAAAAGCTGGAAATTCCCACCATCCTCACTCCATGCTGCTGCTCCACACCAAAATCCTCCATGGGATGAGAAGAGGGCACAAACTGAGAAGCAGGAGGCAGAGAGAGAGGGAGACAGGTGAGCGTTGCTTACATTAGAGAATATATTGCCGCAACTCGAACCAGTAGAACTGCATCAATGGAAGAAGCAACCGTGCAATACATACACGCTAACAATATTGTTTTGGATACACACAGTGCACCACATCCACACACTGGATTCCCATCATGTGCTGCATGATCTGTGGATTCTCTCATCTACCTTATGTTTCTCAGGACAGAGCCGTTGGTTTGTTCCAATGGATGCTTCAAATGATTCCATCCTGCAGGAAGGACTAGAATTCTATAAGATACTTAAGAAAAGATAGTAACTTATCATTTTTATTCTTTGTTAAGTTCTATGGGATTTTAGAGTTATTTGTCCTATTGGTTTATTTCATATTACTTTCTGTGGAACTTCATCACAAAGGCAGGTCTAAAATCCACTGGATATATGGTATTCACTACATCTCAGAAGATGCAGAAGCAGTCAGCAGTGTTCAGGAATTTTTGAAGACTTTTCACTGTAGGTGAAGATTGAATTTCATATTCATGGCCATACTCCAAGTATCTGTGGAACCATTTGTGCTACTGGAGAAAGCACCTTTTTAGTATCTATTGCGCTCATATTGTTTGAGTTTTCTCATTGGGCGAGAACTGAGTTTTGTTAAGTGTTACATTGAAAAAAAATATTTAATTAGGGATCATGTAGTTATGTGATCCTTGACAGACCTTATACAACCCAACTCTGAATAGCTATTTAATCTGTTAAATCTAGTGTTTTCCAGCAGAAGACTGCTGCTTTCTGTCTAACTAAACTTTGGGTTGATTTTGATAAAGCCAAGAAGCTTGGGGATTCTAAGGTATAATCTTGAGAATGTGAGACAAAATATGTACCTTCGTCTGATCTTTCAAAACGGTAAATTATTAAAAATGTCTAGTTGCTTTCCCACCCACACCTGAACTGCTTTAACACCGATTACTGAGCAATGTCATGGGAAAGGTGATAGAACCCTGCACAGAGATGCAGTGATTACTGCTGACTCATCAGACAAGGTGACTACAGTTAGTTTCAACCCTGTGATAGAAAGGAGGGGGTTGAATCTTGCACGTGTGTCTACACTGCATCAAGAGGTGTGATTGCGGTGGGCATACCTGGGGTAGCTTTGGTTAGCTAGAGCGGAGCTAGCTGCAGAAACAATAGCAATGTAACTGCAGCAGTATGGGCAATGGCATGGCCTAGCCTCTCAAGTATGTACCCAGGGTCATAGGCGGATTATGCTTGCAAGGCTAGCCTGTGCCACCACCCATGCCACTGCAGCTACACTGCTATTGTTACTTGAGCTATCTTTGCTTTAGTGTGAAGAAATATTTCCTTTTGTTTGTTTTAAACCTGCTGCCAATTAATTTCATTTGGTGACCCCTAGTTCTCATGTTATGAAAATGAGTAAATAACACTTCCTTATTTACTTTCTCCACACCAGTCATGATTTTATAGACCTCAATCATATTCCCCCTTAGTCCAAGCTGAAAAGTCTCAGTCTTATTAATCTCTCCTCATACGGCAGCTGTTCCATACCCCTAATAATTTTTGTTGCCCTTTTCTGAACCTTTTCCAAATCCAATATATCTTTTTTGAGATGAGACGACCATATCTGCACGTAGTATTCAAGATGTGGGCGTACCATGGATTTATATACTGGCAATATGATATTTTCTGTCTTCTTATCTCTCTCTCTCTTAATGATTCCCAACATTCTGTTAGCTTTTTTCACTGCCACTGTACATTGAGTGGATGTTTTCAAAGAACTATCCACAATGACTCCAAGATCTTTTTCTTGAGTGGTCAAATTGCCTTTCAAGTCTCTTGAGTGCCTAAGGCCTGGTCCACACTACCCCCCCCACTTCGGACTAAGGTACGCAAATTCAGCTACGTTAATAACGTAGCTGAATTCGAAGTACCTTAGTCCAAACTTACCGCGGGTCCAGACGCGGCAGGAAGGCTCCCCCGTCGATGCCGCGTACTCCTCTCGGCGAGCTGGAGTACCGGCGTCGACGGCGAGCACTTCCGGGATCGATCCCAGAACATCGATTGCCTGCCGCCGGACCCTCCAGTAAGTGTAGACGTACCCTAAGTCACTTTTGAAAATGGGACTTATGCTTCTATGCCACTGAGGTGCTTTTGAAAATGTTTTCCCCAGTCTAAACTGTATTTACCCTATTTAATATGGTTGTCAGGACAGTTTGTGACAGCTGTCTTTGTGCTGTGCATTCTGTATACTTGTACCAGAATAGGTTGTGATGTTGCTATAACTTTGAATAAAGTAATAAAAATAAGGTATCCCTATATATCTCACATGACAAGCAACTTTCCCATATTTAAAGACATAAAGTTTGTATTTAAAATTAATAGAGAATTTCAAATGGAGGAAAACAGCAAAAAATAACCAAATTGTTTAATGCAGGGCAGATCAGCCCTTTGAGGTCAGCCTCATTGATTTGAAGGCAGGGACAAAACAAAGAGAAGTAATGTCTTACACTAAAAAAAGTTCAGCAAAGGGCAATGCAACTGAACATTGCCTTAGAGCAGAGTAGATTTGATACACAGTCTCTGCTTCTCCATTCTGGCCAACCAATGCTCAAGGTAGCAACGGGGTGGGGGAAAGATGGTTTTAAGCCACTTTTATGGTCCCTGTATTCTTGAGTGAGCCTGGGGCTAGTTCAGACCCCAGCATAAATTAAAACTCTGCTGCAACTGTTCCAAGTGTCACATGACACAACACAAAGTGAACTGGGGAAATATCCACCACATGAAAGACTTCAACTGGTATTTCACACAGTTACAGTGGCACAGATAATCAAATACCTTTTCCACCTAGCTCCAGTGGCTGCCCAAGCAGAAATTACAAATCCCACATGACTTTTTGTTTAAATTAAGGCATAACCCTAGTTTCCTGGACAACATTCCCGCCTCTATCAACATGACAGTTATACAATGACAAGCTGTGCATGAGCGAGTGCTGTACGTGTGGCTGCTGCATTTACCTGGACGGTCATTACTATGCTAGCAGCACAAAAGATGCTGTATGGGAACAGTGGGATATATTTGGCAAGCCCATCTTTAAACGGTCTCTTTTGGATCATCTGTGTTCTCTGAATGATAAAGGAATTTCTTTTTATTTGGGGATTGGTTCTGAGAGCTGTTGAGCACCCTCTACTCCTACTGGGCCAGATCCTCAGCTAGTGTAAAATGATGTAGTTCCAGGGACTTCAATGGAGCTATGCCTCTTTATAGCAGCTGGGAATCTGTGTGAATAGCAGTTGTTCAGCACCACACAGGATCAGGCCCATGTGGATTTAGTCACTAAGACATTTCAGTTTCCAAAATGTACTCAATCAACCAGGCTATGAACAACACAGTAAGATAAAGGACATATTAATTCCTCCTCTGTTGCGATTATTCAAAGATCCCATGTAAAAAGAGATGTCACAAACATTATGCAAAACATTTGGATCTCAAAAATACACTCAAGTTCACTACGTTGAAACACACTCAAATGCATGTTCTAAATAAACAAGAATAGCTTAATGGAAAAATAAACAAAGATCACAAGGTCACTATTAACAAAGAAAACATGTGACTAATAGCAGAGACTATTCCCATATATATCCCTTATTCCCAAGAACTGTAAGGGGAGAAATCATTCTGGGAAAATGTTGAAAACTGAGAACTTCTGTTTCGAAACCAATAAACAATGTATGAGACTAAAGAAGGCTGCGTCTTTCGGTTCAAATGATTTTTAATAATCATTTGCGCTTAAACAAAAGACAAACAAGGTCTGTTAGCATATTTCCAAGCAAGTATCTGGGAAAGCTTACAGTGCTCTTTGCCATCTATCTTCATGTCAGCTTCCTTCTTGCACTGGCTTTAAAAGCACCAGCATGAATATGAAGTTTAGTGGATAAGGGGGAACAAATATAAACCAAGACCCAGATAGGACATGAAAATGAAACCCAAGTCCAGATCACATATCATCATTAATGATCAGATGGCACTTTCTGAGTGGGTAGGAGTGTGGTGCTCAGTGTCCTAGACAAACTGATTGGAGGTAAATGATATTCTGCCAGTCTAAATTCCACCTGCAGTTTCTATAGGCTATGGTGTTATTCACTTCTTGTTTTAAACTGTTGAGTGCTATTAAATGTGGTGGCACATATGTCATGTTCAGATTTCACTTGACAAAGAGGTCAACTACCGTGAAGGATTGTGCAAAATCAGGGGAGATTACATTTTGTGTGTGTGTGTGTGTGCGCGGACCCCCGCAGGGGGACTTCTTCCTACCAGCTGCTACTGATTCTTAGGGAGTGAGGGAGAAAACAAAAAATGGCACTGTTCCCTGCAATATTTGCCTCAGCTTGATCATCGAGACAGCAGGAGAAGATAAAAATCTGCCACGGTGCATGTGGGGTAAATGGATAGGAGGGCAAGAATATTGGAAGAAGGTCTGATGTATTTTTGAGCGATACATTAGGAATGAATGAACAGGGGGACTGACTGGAAAGGGATGGATGAAAAATGACCGGACTGCATGGAAGTGAAGAAAGAGCAGGGAATGGGAAGGAACAAAGGAGAAATTTCAATAAAAGTAGAGTAAGAGATGTAGGAACAGGAAAAGGACATGGGGAATAAAAAGACTGAAAGAACATGGGGGAGGGGAGGAGTGAACTCAACATGGAAAGAAGAAATGAGGAATTATTAAACAGAGACATAAAAGAGAAAAGAACAAGAAGGCAGAATCAGATGCTTGTACATGATATATTTATAATATGCTTCTATAAATGTTAGTGATTTAACTGTAACTGCAAGAGGACCTTATTTGAATGGATTCCTGAAACCACACTAACCAAAAATATGGACCACTTAACATTTGACTTCCCTGCTCACTTGTGGTCAACAGTATGGTGCTGCAGATGTAGTAGGAGTAGTAGTAATAATAAAAGAATTAGCACTAGTATCTCAAATCTATATAGTCTTTCAATTCTAAAGCAATTAAAGTGCCATGGCATCTTAAATAGTCATACAAACAAACTATCTGCAGCAATCACTCCATCTTCCAATGAGATCCAGCTACCACCAGAGTGAGACATGGCCTGTGTTTAAACATGCAGCCACACTACACTATAGTTTTAGAATCAAAGTGAAGAATGCCTTCTTGTATTACGACTGCCTCTGTTTTTCAAAGTGAGAGGGAAACAGAGTAAAGGGAGCCAAGTGAACCACACTCAAGTATGAAAAGTGGCAGCTCATGGTGTAAAGTGTCACTTCCACTCAGTCTGGAGATGTAAGTCAATGATATTATACTTTCTCCACAATTGATGTAGTTTCATAGCAGATCAAATTAACACACCAAATGTAAGATTTCAAAGTTTTAGTAATGAGAATATTTCACATGAGATTCTATTACTATCTTTATAGGGAAAATGAATTTCCCAGGAAAAACGAGGACAGTGATTGCTTCTTTCCATTCCACATAAAAGCTTTCCTCTCTCTCTCTTTTTCAGAACATTAGTGGTGAGGCTAATACATTTTCTCTAATCAGCCTCTTTTTGTTGCGTAGTTCATTGCTGACTGATGGGTAAGCCTTGGCTCAGAGTCATACATCTGGTTCTCTCTTCATTGGCTTCAGGGTACAAGTGTGTGGGAATACTTCAGTTTTTATAGGATATTTACACAGAGCAAAATAGGGAAATATAACAAACAAACCAACCCTCTCACCCAGATGATGAAAACTTTTCCCAATATGCATGTTCCTCAGTGAACATGCCTGTGCTATGTCTGTGTTCATATGGGAACTGGGCCAACCTGCACAATTTGAATCTGGATCTGAATTCCCAAAAGTTTGGGGGTGTTTGGTCTGGGGTTTTCATTTGATCCACAGAAGAGAGAAGATCTAGTGAATAGTGAAATGTGGATCATTCTCTACCTTTCCCCAATGTAAGAAGAGTGTTCACCCCTATATAGCGCAAGAGTGAGACATTAAGACATTACTCTAAAATGATAATCAGGTTCTCCCACATAGGTCCAGAGCCTGCAATTGGACCCATGTGGGCAGACACTTATGCTTGTGTAGAGTCTCTGCTGAAATCAATGGGGGCTTCCACCCACGCATATCCGATTGTTGTGTATTCATTTGGGAAACTTACATGGAGCCTTCACAACCTGCAACATCACATTCCCGTGAAAACAAAGTATCCTGAATCTCTCCTAAGCCAGGATTAAACATGTGAACCTGATTAACAAAACTGTCTCCAGGGCTGTTAGGTTCTTGGCTGACTTCTTATAATCTAATGCCTGCTTTCACTGATTGTTGGCTACCTCCTCTTTCCAATGTTTCCGTTCTGGCTACAAAAGCTCTCCTCTCATTAGTAGCAGAGTTTTGGTCCTTTGTCCCCTCAGTGCCTGCACTGGTTTGGTTTGGCATCCCTTGTATTGGGTACTCCTGTGTGCCAAAAAAGCTAACAAAGGGTCAAAACCTCAAGACACAGCCTTTTGTAACAGCCTCTTAGCTGTTTTCACAGCAGATTCCACCTTACCATTACTCTGTGGATATAGAAGGGAGGAGGTGTAGTGGTCAAACTTCCATTTGTGTACAAATTCCTTGAATCCTCCCAAGATAAATGGGGTCAATTGTCAGTGAATATAGTGTTTGGAATGCCACATCTCACAAAGTGGGCCTTCCGTTTGCCAAACACTGACTTGTTTCTTGTATCAGGCAGGGCATCAATCTCCCAAAATGTTGAATAGTAGTCCCCTGTAATAAAGTACTGCTTTTCCTTGAAGGTAAATAAGTCCAGTCCCACCTTTTTCCTGTGGTTGGGAACGCAGCTCATGTGTTAACAGTGTCTCCTTCTGCTGGAGATTAGCACACAACCAGTAGGTGTACAAACCCATCTGTCAAGAACTGTAGTTGTGTACTTATTCCCAACCAGTAAACATACTCTTGTGCCTGTATAAGACAGCTGTTAATGCCCAGGTGTGAGGCATGTGTGTATAACGTCCTTATGTAATGAGGCAGGAACAACAGCTCTCTGTCCTTGAAATATGATTCTATCCTGCACACTCAGCTTATCTTTAATTTGAAAATATGGTTCTGCTTCTACCAGTACTTGACTTTTGTCTTCTGGACACCCTGCTAGTATCGCTCTCTTGTCTGTCTGTAGTCTTTTTCCATAGCCTCATAGATTTCCATTAACTTCACTATTGAACCTGGGAGATAATACAGCATGTTAATTAAGTCAATATCCTGAGCTCCTTATCCCAACTTGCTTATGCTGGGTATCTGTGACTGGCTCAGGGTGTCAGCTAACACCAACAGTCATCCTGGACAATGTCTGATTTCTACCTGGTAGTGCTAGAATCACATCAACATGTGCTGCAATCTCTTTAGAGCACTAAGGGACTTTGTCATGACTGTCTCAGGTTTAGTCATCTGATTTTACTATTCCTGGGTGGGTATAGCTGTACTGATGGAATCGCTCCACTCCAATTACCACAGCCAGAAGATCTTTTTCTATTTGGGTGTAACCCCATTCAGTCTTTGACAGGACTCTGCTGGCCTAAGCAACCAGCTGTTCCTGTAAATGAGCTACATCCAATCCTTTCTCTGATTCATCACACTAGAGTGTCAGTGGCTCTCCTGGCTGGTAATATTTCAGGCCAGGGGCATCTGTTATGATTTGTTTCAGCGTTGGGAACCTGCTCAGTCCCCCTCAACATCCTGTCTTGTGAGCTGACATATGGATTCCTCTATTGCAGCCGGGTGTAGACAGAACTTGGACAGAAAATTTATCATTCCTATGAAGCACGGTACCCTTTTCACATCCACTGGAGCTGGCATGTTTCTGACTGCCTTGATGTTGTTGGGATCTGCTTTCAGTCCCTCTGTTGTGAGCAGATGTCCAGTGTATGTCACCTCATGCTGATGTGTTGCATTTTTTCTGGGTTAAGTCCTTGCATTGCTGGAGAAAGGCTTGTAGTTTTCTGTACTGGTCTTGTTCAGCTTCTGTATCATTGCTCCCAATAAGGATATCATCTGCACTTATTTTCACCCCCAGACAATCCTTTCAGTGTTTGGGTGAGTCATCTCTGGAACTCCCCTGGTGCTGGGCTTATGGCATGTGCAGGCATCTGAAGTGACCAAATGGTGTTGCAAAAGTCGTCAGCCTGCTGGACTTTTCATCCAAGCTTCTGTGCCAAAATCTTTTCCTCTCATCACAGACCATAAAGATTCTGGCAACAAGTCATCAGTCATGGGCAGCGGATAATTTCAGTGCTCTGTTAATGACTTTGGGCCTATCCAGAGGAGTAATTTGCTTGATGGCTACTTTACCACCACCATGTTGCACTGTCCTCTACGAGTGCTATGATACCCCTGCTCTGCAAACTTTTGAGCTCCTCATGTACTGGATTACGTAGTGCCACTGGAATTTTCATTCATGGCAAGCACACTTGGGCTCAACACCTATGAAAGCAGCTGCTCTGGGAAGGCAGTCTTGCACAAACAAGCACTTAGAAATTGCATGTGCAGCCAGAAGCCTCAAGATGCCTCCACTGTGGGATCTTCTTTCAGTCACAATTTCCTTTGAGGCATCTGCCACTTTTGAAAATATCTCCATGTGCTTTTCAAATTTTGTCCATTGTCTCTGAGTCTCCCACTTCTGCTTGCACTGCAGTTATAAAATCCTGATGCTACATCCTGATCAGATCCATGGGTTGTATGGCTGTATTCCCCAAGAGGGGGTTGTGGTGCTTACCATTCACCACTATAAACTTCAGTTGGTATCATGTGTTTATTACTATGAGGTCACATTTTCCTACAGGCTCCATATATGCTGCCATTGTACATTATTAGAGTGCACCTGTTCTCTGTAGTAGATGTGTCTGAGTCCAATGCACTCGACGTTGTAACATTGCAGGAGGTATCCCTATCCAGCTGACATCTCAAAGCGAGTTTCCATACTAACATTGTTCTACGCACAGAGGTTGATATTGTCCCCTCTTGTTTTCCTGTCCTGACTGCCTGAACTTGATAGGCTCTTGGACTCAGGAGTCATTGCGTCAACCCTGCTGTCTGATCTGCCATCCTGCTCTTGTACAAGTCTGCCTGAATCTTTCTGGAACCTTCCTTTGACCTTGCACACACAGCTAAAAGTTTAACTTGCCAAATTCCTTTCAATGCTGTCCTGGTGTGGGACACATCTCCTTTCCCCAGTCATGAGGTCTCCCACAGTAAATGCATCTTACTATGGGTATGTAACCCTGGCCACCTGCTCTCCTTTGCTGTTGCCCTACTTCATGTTCTTCTATGGGTATTATGCCTCCTAGGGCTCTTATCCTTTCTCTTGAGGTTTCTGCGGCACATGCAATTTCTAAGCATCTGTTAGTGTAAGATTGCCTTCCCAGAGCAGCTGCTCCCATGGGTGGTGATCCCAAGTGCCACAGATTATTTTGTCATGAATTAGGGAGTCTGTCAAGTCCCCAAAATATCATGTAGCTGCCAGTGTGAATGAGGCAGTAACATAAGGTTCTATCCCCTCCCCTTTGGATTGGTCTCTAGTAAAAATCCTGTGTCACTCATTCTGCCTTGGGGAGCAGTAAGTCCCCAGGTCTCCTAAAGGTGCTGTGATACTTGCGGCAGTGATGAGCTTTAGAGTGCTGCAGATGTCTTTGCCTTGTTCCCCAATAAGAGAGAGTAACAGTTTTACTTTTATGCTGTTGTCTTCCTGCATGGCCAGGCCAGTATGTAGCTCAAATGCCTCCTTTCACCAGGCACATCATTGGGCTAGGTTTATGTCTGCAAAAATCCAGGATTCAGTGGGCTTCAGGCCAAGTTTCATGGATCATGCTGCCAGCCTTTGCACTGCAGAGAACGCACAGCTCAGATGTTGCCACCATGTTTCATTCACAAAGTGAAACTGAATGCCAGTTAAGTTGAACAAGTGGAACTTTATTAAATCCTGTGTAGTGCTCTGTCCACATGGCTGTACGGCTTCCAACCTAACTCCATGCGTTCTCTGTTCTACTGGTGTCCTGTCAATAATAGTCCCTCCAGGGAACATTGGACCTCTGACTCCAGTTCCACTGATCACGATACAAGTTTCACCACAGCTATTCAGGCATACTATGAGCCAGCTAGCCTGGTAGTCTGGAAGCTCTGGGGTTCCCAGGGCTTTCAGGCTCCCTACTGTGGATCTGGAAGCCAAGCTTCAGTTAGAACTCGGGCTCCTGGTGCTTTCAGGATTCTGACTCCAGGAACCCTGGAAGCCCCACTATGCAGACTGCCCCAGCGCTGCAGACCCTAGAAGCCCCGGGGTCCCTAGTCCTAGGGCAGTCCTCATAGTGGGGCTGCACAGGAGCTGCAAATACTTGGAAGCCCAGAATTCCCAGCCTCAGGGCAGTCTGTATGCAGGGCTGTCCCATAGTTATGGACCCTGAAAGTATGGGCTGCCTATTAGCCCACCGGGCAACCAGGCAGGTTTCCATCAGAACCCTGCCAATTATTCAGTATAAGTTTATCAAACCAGAGATGTTTCCATGACACATTTTGGGTCAACTAATCGGCATTTTCTGATGAAACAGAGTTCCTGACCGACTTTACCACACATATATTGTCCATGCTTACTTACCTCTACTTTATTTAACAATGGCATCATATACATCTCTTTGCTAGTATATGATGTGTAATTTACAAAAATGATTAAACTTTTATCCAGGCTGGTTTATTGTACTGTTCTGTGTATTAAAGATACCATAGATTCATAGATTCTAGGATTGGAAGGGACCTCGAGAGGTCATCGAGTCCAGTCCCCTGCCCTCATGGACCAAATATTGTCTAGACCATCCCTGATAGACATTTATCTAACCTACTCTTAAATATCTCCAGAGATGGAGATTCCACAACCTCCGTAGGCAATTTATTCCAGTGTTTAACCACCATGACAGTTAGGAACTTTTTCCTAATGTCCAACTTAAACCTCCCTTGCTGCAGTTTAAGCCCATTGCTTCTTGTTCTATCCTTAGAGGCTAAGGGGAACAAGTTTTCTCCCTCCTCCTTATGACACCCTTTTAGATACCTGAAAACTGCTATCATGTCCCCTCTCAGTCTTCTCTTTTCCAAACTAAACAAACCCAATTCTTTCAGCCTTCCTTCATAGGTCATGTTCTCAAGACCTTTAATCATTCTTGTTGCTCTTCTCTGGACCCTCTCCAATTTCTCCACATCCTTCTTGAAATGCGGTGCCCAGAACTGGACACAATACTCCAGTTGAGGCCTAACCAGCGCAGAGTAGAGCGGAAGAATGACTTCTTGTGTCTTGCTCACAACACACCTGTTAATGCATCCCAGAATCACATTTGCTTTTTTTGCAACAGCATCACACTGTTGACTCATATTTAGCTTGTGGTCAACTATAACCCCTAGACCCCTTTCTGCCGTACTCCTTCCTAGACAGTCTTTTCCCATTCTGTATGTGTGAAACTGATTGTTCCTTCCTAAGTGGAGCACTTTGCATTTGTCTTTGTTAAACTTCATCCTGTTTACCTCAGACCATTTCTCCAATTTGTCCAGATCATTTTGAATTATGACCCTGTCCTCCAAAGCAGTTGCAATCCCTCCCAGTTTGGTATCATCTGCAAAGTTAATAAGCGTACTTTCTATGCCAATATCTAAGTTGTTAATGAAGATATTGAACAGAGCCAGTCCCAAAACAGACCCCTGCGGAATCCCACTTGTTATGTCTTTCCAGCAGGATTGGGAACCATTAATAACAACTCTCTGAGTATGGTTATCCAGCCAGTTATGCACTCACCTTATAGTAGCCCCATCTAAATTGTATTTGCCTAGTTTATCGATAAGAATATCATGCGAGACTGTATCAAATGCCTTACTAAAGTCTAGTAAGGCATCCACAGCTTCTCCCTTATCCACAAGGCTCGTTATCCTATCAAAAAAAGCTATCAAATTGGTTTGACACGATTTGTTCTTTACAAATCCATGCTGGCTATTCCCTATCACCTTACCACCTTCCAAGTGTTTGCAGATGATTTCCTTAATTACTTGCTCCATTATCTTCCCTGGCACAGAAGTTAAACTAACTGGTCTGTAGTTTCCTGGGTTGTTTTTATTTCTCTTTTTATAGATGGGCACTATATTTGCCCTTTTCCAGTCTTCTGGAATCTCTCCCGTCTCCCATGATTTTCCAAAGATAATAGCTAGAGGCTCAGATACCTCCTCTATTAGCTCCTTGAGTATTCTAGGATGCATTTCATCAGGCCCTGGTGACTTGCAGGCATCTAACTTTTCTAAGTGATTTTTAACTTATTCTTTTTTTATTTTATCTGCTAAACCTACCCCCTTCCCATTAGCATTCACTAGGTTAGGCATTCCTTCAGACTTCTCGGTGAAGACCGAAACAAAGAAGTCATTAAGCATCTCTGCCATTTCCAAGTTTCCTGTTACTGTTTCTCCCTCTTCACTGAGCAGTAGGCCTACCCTGTCTTTGGTCTTCCTCTTGCTTCTAATGTATTGATAAAAAGTCTTCTTGTTTCCCTTTATTCCCGTAGCTAGTTTGAGCTCATTTTGTGCCTTTGCCTTTCTAATCTTGCCCCTGCATTCCTGTGTTGTTTGCCTATATTCATCCTTCGTAATCTGTCCTAGTTTCCATTTTTTATATGACTCCTTTTTATTTTTGAGATCATGCATGATCTCGTGGTTAAGCCAAAGTGGTCTTTTGCCACATTTTCTATCTTTCTTAACCAGCGGAATAGCTTGCTTTTGGGCCCTTAATAGTGTCCCTTTGAAAAACTGCCAACTCTCCTCAGTTGTTTTTCCCCTCAGTCTTGATTCCCATGGGACCTTACCTATCAGCTCTCTGAGCTTACCAAAATCCGCCTTCCTGAAATCCATTGTCTCTATTTTGCTATACTCCCTTCCACCCTTCCTTCGAATTTCAAACTCTATGATTTCATGATCACTTTCACCCAAGCTGCCTTCTACTTTCAAATTCTCAATGAGTCCCTCCCTATTTGTTAAAATCAAGTCTAGAACAGCTTCCCCCCAGTAGCTTTTTCAACCTTCTGAAATAAAAAGTTGTCTGCAATGCAGTCCAAGAATTTGTTGGATAGTCTGTGCCCCGCTGTGTTATTTTCCCAGCATATATTTGGATAGTTGAAGTCCCCCATCACTACCAAATCTTGGGCTTTGGATGATTTTGTTAGTTGTTTAAAAAAAGCCTCCTTCGCCTCTTCCACCTGGTTAGGTGGCCTGTAGTAGACTCCTAGCATGACATCACCCTTGTTTTTTACCCCTTTTAGCCTAACCCAGAGACTCTCAACACTTCCGTCTCCTATGTCCATCTCCACCTCAGTCCAAGTGTGTACATTTTTAATATATAAGGCAACACCTCCTCCCTTTTTCCCCTGTCTATCCTTCCTGAGCAAGCTGTACCCATCCACACCAACATTCCAATCATGTGTAATATCCCACCAAGTTTCAGTGATGCCAACAATGTCATAGTTGTATTTATTTATTAGCACTTCCAGTTCTTCCTGCTTATTCCCCATACTTCTTGCATTTGTATATAGGCATCTAAAATACTGATTTGATCTTGCCTCCCAGTTTTGCCCTGACCCTCCTTTCTCTCTGCCATTATAGCCCACACTCTCTCTTGTTTCCGACCCATCTCCCAGGTCTCCATGTTCCCCACTTACCTGTGGGCTTTGCTCACCTGTCCCCGTTGAACCTAGTTTAAAGCCCTCCTCACTAGGTTAGCCAGTCTGTGTCCAAATAGGGTCTTTCCCCTCCTCGAAAGGTGAACGCCATCTCTGCCTAGCAGTCCTTCTTCGAATAGCATCCCGTGGTCAAGGAAGCCAAAGCCTCCTGGCAACACCATCTTCGCAGCCAGACATTCACCTCCATGATGTATCTGTCTCTGCCCGGGCCCCTACCTTTGACAGGAAGAATAATCGAAGAGAATACCACCTGCACTCCAAACTCCTTCACCCGTACTCCCAGAGCCCTGTAGTCACTCTTGATCCGCTCAGTGTCACACCTCGCAGTATCACTTGTGCCCACATGGATAAGTAGCATGGGGTAGTAGTCAGAGGGCTGGATAATCCTCAACAATGCCTCCATAACATTTCGGATATGGGCCCCCAGCAGGCAGCATACCTCCTGAGATGAAATGTCAGAGCGACAGATGGGCACCTCCGTCCCCCTCAGCAGAGAGTCTCCGACCACCACTACCTTACGTTTCCTATTCGCAGTGGTGGCAGCAGACCTCCCAGCCTTAGGGGTATGAGGCTTCTCCTCCTTTACTGTAGGGAGTGATGTCTTCTCTCCTGTATCAAGAAGAGCATAACAGTTACCTATTACCACGGCAGGAGGGTTCAGAGCAGGGGTGGAGCACTGCCTGCTGCCAGAAGTAACCAGCTGCCAGTGTCCACCCTGAGCCATCTCCTCCTCCACCAGTGGTGTATCAACAGTCCTGTGTACTGGGACAGCTACCTCAGCTGTCTCCACAAGGACGCTGTCCAGGAATTGCTCGTGGATTCGGATGCTCCTCAACCTAGCCACCTCCTCCTGTAGCTCTCCCATCTGCTGCCTGAGAGATTCCACCAGCAGGCACCTTTCACATTGGATGGTCCCCCCAGCCTGGATATCAGTAAGTGGAAATTGCAAGTTACAGTCTCTGCAAAACCACACCAGGATCTGGGTAGAAGCATCCATGCTCAGGTGCTCTGTCTGGCTACAGACGCAGGTGAAGGAGACAGAAGCAGTGCTGGCACAGGTGTTACGGGTCTTCCTAACCATCGTAAGCCTCCCTCTCAAACTCCCCTGTCTGCAGCCCCCTGTCCGCTGAAAGGGTTGTTTAAGCAAGAAGTTTTGAATGTAGTTGGTTTATAGGTTTTAAGGGGAATAAAGGGAAAACAGATAGAACCAGCAAGGGACCCTCGCTCCCTTCCCACTCCCCTTCCAAACTCCCTTGCGAAACTCCCTGTTAGCAAAAGCTCCCTGGTCGCTTGTGCACTGCTTTATAAAGCCCTGGCCTGGCCTGTATGAATGCCCCGCCCACTGATTAAGGCTCAGCCAATTACCAGAGCCTTCTAGCTTTCAGACCTTCCTTTCAAGCTCACAGCTTCCAACTGCCAGCCACAGCACACGGTCATTCAAACAACCAAACAAACAGACTGACAAACACAAGCTCAGCACACAGCAAGTAACCCCCAAACACAAACAAGCACACACTACAGACAGTCACTTACCCCAAGGGTGCTGTATTGCTCCTCCTTCACCTGGAGAACTCCTTTGCGAAACTCCCTGTTAGCAGCCCCTGGTCGCAAGTACCAATCCTTGCCCTCCTTGGGTTATATTTCAGAAGCCAAGTAGGCTGTCCATTAGGTTTAAATAAAGTCAGTTGAATGTTTTTAGATATGCTAAAGGCATTATTGCACTAAACCCTGGAAAACTGAGGTCTGGAAAACCTTCAGATATTGCATTTGAAGTTTTAAAGCTTTTCTACCAGTTATCAAAGAAAGGGGCGGGGGGAGTCTTTCTACTGTGGAAGTTTAGATCCTAATTTTCAGAGAGGACAGTTTTATCCATATTAGTTAATATGGCTTTTATTGCCTGACTGAAAAAAGCATAAAATAATTTTGTATTCCATGTTGTTTTAAGTTGACCACAAGAGACAAATCTAGTAGTGCTCTTCCTGTTTTCTTAAATCAAATTAAATAATTTAAAATAAAATACAAGCTTTTATGAATTGACCATACTGAATTCATGCAGTGAGATAATATCCCATGAGTTCTGTCTGAGTGAGATTGTATTACTAATTTCCTGAGAAGGGTACATTAGTGATCATACCCTCTTTGGGAGCTCAACTCTTCCTCGAGGCTGAAATGCAAAGCGCTGCTACATCTCGAACACTCCATCTGTTGCGATTGCAAATACAACTCTGATGCTCCTAAAATGCAATACTGAACATATTTGTTTAAAGAGACAGTATTTACAATAGAAAGCTACAAATAAGGGAGGAATAGATGACAAATAAAAGAAACTAAAGAAGCAGACATTTAGGGCCTGATCCGTCTCCCATTGTGGTGACCATGAACGAACAGTCTTCTTCAGTTTAAAACAAAAATAAACATTTATTTTTAGCTCTTTTTGGGGCCTGTGCATCAGAAGGGAAAATATTACCCTCCCCCCAAATCATCATCACGTTCCTATGACGCCTCTGGCGTTTAGGGCAGTAACGAAGCTCCTACACTCCTGTCTGTTTCTGGCAAGTCTTTCAATGGTTCCCCAGATGTGCCCCAGATTTTTTAGGTCAGCTTCCACAGCTCTTCGCCATGTTGTTTTCGGGCGGCCTCGTTTTTGCTTGCCTTCAGGTGTCCATCTTATTGCTACTCTGGTGATAGAATCAGTTTCCATCTAAAGCACATGACCGATCCGTCTCCAATGCCTCCTGGCAATGATGGTGCTCAGATTCTCTTGGCTGCACTGTGTCAATAGATCTTGGTTTGAGATTGTTCTGGGCCAAAAGCTATGGAGGCTTTTTCTGAGGCAGGTTATATGGAATGAAGACAGTTTGGACATGTCATACTTTCTCATTCCCCAGCATTCTGCACTATAAAGTAGCATTGAAAGTATGGGGGAGGGATAGCTCAATGGTTTGAGCATTGGCCTGCTAAGCCCAGGGTTGTGAGTTCAATCCTTGAGGGGGCCACTTAGGGGGATCTGGGGCAAAATCAGTACTTGGTCAGGCTAGTGAAGGCAGGGGGCTAGATTCGATGACCTTTCAAGGTCCCTTCCAGCTCTATGAGATAGGTATATATTATATGCAGCTCTGATTAACCCCCCCCCAAATAAGTTATAGTCAAACACTCAATCAAAATTAGTCATTTAGACCCCCATCCTCAGGTATTTTAGGCACCTGGTTCCTTTACCCTGATTACAACTTGGGTTGGTTCCATGTACAATGGAAAGATCAAACTATACAATACAATGGTTAGGGCATATCACAGGGTATCTCTTTTTGTCCAATCATGTGAGTTAGCATTAGAACCTTGGAGGGACATTCAGGTTAATTATTGCTGATTTACTAGAGTCACATGTTGTGCATTAGACTTCACCCTGAATATAAAGGAGCTGGGAGTACCACTCTCACCCAAGAAGGTAGGCTCTGGAGCAGACAGGTCTTGGATAATGGCACCCTAGAGGCAGCCAAGAGCAAGGAGAAGACTTAGGCTGGGGAAAGGAACGCTAGGAGGAGTCAAGAGAGGGCAAACTCTTAGGCTGAGGCTCTTGTAGTGTCACAATTAAATTACTTTTTGTTAATAAAACCAGCTTTCAAGAGGCATTGCAGGGAACATTCCATGGGAAAGGGGGTGGACTAGATTACATCTTTAGCTTATAGCTGTTTAGTTTTCCCCTTTACAAAGTTAGATGACCTAATATGTCTCTCTGTGATCACTGCACTGAAATGAGAAGAAAACGGTACATACTGTACTGTGCAAGCAAATGCCAAGAACTGGATCAGACAAATGTATTGCCTGATTTCCTTCATTTCATATTTTGTGACTCAACTCTGACCTTTGTAACCTCCCCGCCCCCTCCACACATCCTCTTTCAGGCCATAATTATATATTCAGCTGGGCTACAGAAAGGAAATGGGTTTTTCACCTTACTGCCCAAATATGGTAGAATTTGAAGCAGAGGTCTAATGACCTAGCCCCTTGCTTTGGTATCATGTGTCTGCGAGGGAAGGCTTCCCATGCCCTTACGCAAAAATGTTGCCAAAGAGGAAGTTTTAGAAAGATCAGAAATTTTGTAGTATCTGCACTTTCACACATTCTGCATCTGTCTAAAGTTATAGCTAAGTTACCAGATTCCCTCAGAATTATTCACTCCCCAATGATAGAGTTTGTCTTATAACTGGCTAGGAAGATATTTGCAGGATTTCTTGTTAACCTTAACCTCCAAATATAAAACAAAAGAATGTCAAACTTCAGCTGAATGCCCCAAATAAACAGATAGGGTGGGAGTCATTCAGCACATTACGGTAGTGATTTAAAATCTGAACTTTGTTTTCCGGGTCCACAAAGTGAAGACTGGCTGCTGATCTGTGGCTCCTGCTCAGTGTGACACATGGTTTTGCTCCTTCATGATATCATAACCAAGGCAAATAGTGCTGAAGCAGGCCTCCCAACCACAGGCTTTCCCAGCGTAAGCCATGTTAGAGGGGGATCAGGAGCACGGCAGCAAGGACAGTGTTGGGGCCAGTCTGTCTGCATAGTGCTGAGTTACAGGCTAATGCTTTTCAGAGTGGTTTATTTTTCTGTTCTTTTTGGCTGGTCCTATTGTATTAATGTTAATGGAAGTTGCACTCAGGGACTACAGTTTTGATCCCTAGTATTTCTCTGGCGAAAGAGGAGAAAATAGTTACTTCCACCAAGTTTAATACTAATAAGGGTAGCCAAAGAAAACAACAAGTTCCATCATTGGAGCTTACTCCCACTTGGAAATCATTGCATGGTAGGATCCAAAAGCATGAACATCTGTGCAAGCTTAGATTATTATTATTGTGGTTCCAGTTGTAAGCTTATTGGGACAGGAAAGGACAGTTACCTGTTCCGTAACTGGCGTTCTTCGAGATGTGTTGCTCCTGTGTATTCCATAGTAGGTGTGCGTGCTCGCCACGTGCACCGGTGCCGCAAGTTTTTCCCTTAGCAGTACCCGTAGTGGGTGAGCACCACTGCGACCCCTAGAGTGGCGCCGCTATAGCGCACTATAAGGGGACGTGTGCTCTCCCCCCACCCTCGGTTCCTTCTTGCCAGACAACTCCGACAGAGGGGAAGAAGGGCAGGATGTGGAATAGACAGGAGCAACACATCTTGAAGAACGCCAGTTACGGAACAGGTAACTGTCCTTTCTTCTTCGAGTGTATTCCACAGTAGATGATTCCAAGCAGTATCTGTTGGAGGTGGGTAGGAGTTCACAATGGTTCAGGACGAAGTACCTCCCTGCCGAGCCCTGCATCATCCCTAGACTGGGAGACGATCGCATAATGTGAAGTAAACGTGTGAACAGATGCCCACGTGGCTGCCCTACAGATGTCTTGAATAGGGACATGGATGGCATAGGCAGCTGATGAGGCCTGAGCCCTCGTTGAGTGAGCCTTAACGATAGGTGGCGGGGGGATCCCTGCCAGGTCATAGCATGTGCGTATGCACAAAGTAATCCAGCGGGAGAGCTGCTGGGTCGAGATGGGTTGCCCTCTTGCCTGCTTGGCCGAGGCAACAAAGAGTTGAGAGGATTTCCGGAACGGCTTAGTCCGATCCAGATAAAAAGCCAACGCTCTACGCACATCTAACATGTGGAGGCAGCACTCCTCGTTAGAGGAGTGGGGCTTAGGGCAGAGCCTGGGAAGAAATATATTCTGCTCCATATGGAAGGCGGAGACCACCTTCGGGAGGAACGCCGGGTGCGGGCGAAGCTGGACCTTGTCCTTAAGGAAAACCATATAGGGGGGTTCCGAGGTTAGGGCTCTGAGCTCCGAGACACATCGAGCAGATGTGATCGCCACGAGGAAGGCCATCTTCCATGAGAGGTGAGACCAAGAGCACGTGGCTAGCGGCTCAAAGAGGGGCCCTGTGAGACGCGACAAGACCAGGTTGAGGTCCCATTGTGGCACCGGGGGTCTAGCATACGGAAACGAATGGACTAGGCCCTTCAGGAAGTGGGAGGTCATAGGGTGGGAGAAGATCGAGTGCCCTTGCACCGGTGGGTGAAAAGCCAATATGGCTGCTAGGTGTACCCTGACCGAAGCTGGTGCCAGACCTTGAGTCCTAAGGGACAAAAGGTAGTCCAGGACAAACTGGAGAGGAGCTGCGGAGGGGAAGACTCCCCGCTCGCTCGCCCACCTGACAAACCTGGACCATTTCGCCATATTCGTCCGACGTGTGGACGGCTTCCTGCTTTCCAGGAGGACTCGCCTCACCTGCTCCGAGCACCTGCTCTCCTCCTCATTCAACCACGGAGCAGCCACACTGTCAGGTGGAGCACGGCCAGATTGGGATGGAGGAGGCGCCCCCCTTCCTGGGATAGGAGATCTGGGCGGAGCGGCAGTGCCCTCGGGGGGGCCGCCAGGAGGCACAGGAGGGGCCCGTACCAATGCTGGTGGGGCCAGACCGGGGCTATGAGAATGACCCATGCCTTGTCCGCTTTCACCTTTTCCAGGACCTTGGGAATGAGGGGAAGCGGGGGGAAGGCATATAGGAGCTGATCCGACCAGCTCATGAGGAACGCGTCCGAGATTGCGTCCTTCCCCACCCCTCCCCTGGAGCAGAACTGGGGGCAATGCCGGTTCTGTCGTGTTGCGAACAGGTCGATCTGGGAAGTTCCCCACTCTTGGAAGAGACGATGAGTGACCTCCGAGTGGAGCGACCACTTGTACTGGGGGGAGAAGACTCTGCTGAGGCGGTCCGCTTGCGTATTGCAGACGCCGGGAAGGTGAGCCGCCCATAGGGAGATATCGTGGGCTATACAAAACTCCCATAAGGCCAGGGCTTTCAGGCAGAGGGCTATGGAATGAGTCCTGCCCTGCTTGTTAATATAGTACATGGCAGCAGAGTTGTCCGTGAGTACTCTGACTACCCTGCCACGGAGGTGCGTGAGAAACGCTGTACATGCCAGGCGTATCGCCCTGAGTTCCCTGACATTTATGTGCAGGGACAGATCCGGGGTCGACCACATCCCTTGGGTCTGCATGTTTCCTATGTGGGCTCCCCAGCCTAGGTCCAAAGCATCGGACACCAGATCTACTGATGGGCTGGCCTCTCTGAAGGGAACCCCTTGTAGCATATTGTTCGGGAGAGTCCACCAGCGACGGGAAGCCAGTACCGGGGACGGGATTGTGAGGACCTTGTCCAGGCCGTCCCGGGCTTGTGAAAATTGGGAGGCTAGCCAGATTTGGAGGGGCCTCAGTCTGGCATGGCGGACCACATACGTGCAGGCTGCCATGTGACCCAGGAGTCGGAGACACGCCTTGGCCGTGGTTACTGGGAATCGGGAGACGGAGGTGATGAGAGCTTTTAGGGTCTCGAACCTGTCCAGGGGAAGAGAGGCCGTAGCCTTGGAGGAGTCTAGGAGAGCCCCAATGAACTCTATGCTCTGGACCGGTACTAGGGTAAATTTGGTCTCGTTCACGACCAGGCCTAGGCTTTTGCAGGTGGCCAGGAGTAGCCGTACATGGAACTCCACCTCTGGACGAGAGTTGCCCTTGAGGAGCCAGTCGTCCAGGTAAGGAAAGATTTGTACCCCCTGTTTCCTGAGGTAGGCCGCCACCACTGCCATGCACTTTGTGAACACCTTGGGGGCTATGGACAGGCCAAAGGGGAGGACCGCAAACTGGTAGTGTCCCGACCCCACCACGAATCTGAGGAAGCATCTGTGGCCCTCGAAAATGTGGACATGGAAGTATGCGTCCTGGAGGTCCAGGGCAGCATACCAATCCCCCGGTCTAGAGAGGGGATGATGGAAGCCAAGGACACCATGCGGAACTTGGAACGGGTTAGAAACCTGTTCAGGTCGCGCAGGTCCAGGATGGGTCTGAGACCTCCTTTTGCTTTGGGAATGAGGAAGTAACTGGAGTAAAACCCCGTGCCCTGGAACTGTGCCGGGACACGTTCCACCGCCCCGAGGCTGAGTAGCCGATCCACCCCTTGGCCCAGGAGACGGGCGTGCTCGGGATCCCCCGAGCCCCTGGAGGTGGGCGGGTGGCGTGGAGGGGGAGAAGTGAACTGCAACACGTATCTCTTGGAAATGGTACTGAGGACCCATTGGTCCGATGTTATGCGGGACCATGCCCTGAGGAAGGCAGACAATTGGTTGCAGAACACGAACTTTATTGGTCGGGGGGTCTCCCTGGCAACAGGCCCGGTGCCCCCCTGTTGATAGTCAAAACTGCCGCTTTCCCTGCCTCTTGCCCTTAGGGGGACCAGGCTGCTGGGTAGAGCGGGATTGCCTCTGAGACTAGCGTTTCTGGTCTCTGGGCCTCTTATACAGGGGCTCGTATCTGCTCCTAGCAGGCTGAGCCGCCGGAATCATTTTGGCCTGGTTCTTTGCAGGGGGGACGTAGAGGCCCAAGGTCTGCAGGGTGGTGCAGGAGTCTTTCATCCCATGCAGCCTGATGTCTATCTGGTCCGCAAAGAGCGCCTTGCCATTGAACGGGAGGTCCTGCATCAGAGACTGAGCCTCTGTCGACAGACCCGACAACAGGAGCCATGACACTTTGCGCATGGAGATTGCGGAAGCCATGGAGCGAGCCGCCGTATCTGCCGCATCCGACGCCGCCTGCAGGGCCACCTTAGCTGCCGCCGACCCCTCTTCCACCAGCGTCTTGAAGTCCTTCCTATCCTTGTCTGGGAGAAGAGGCTGGAACTTAGGCAAGGACTCCCACAAGTTAAAGTCATATCTACTGAGTAAGACCTGGTGGTTGACTACCCTCATCTGGAAACTGGCTGAAGAATAAATCTTTCTGCCAAAGGAGTCGAGTCTCCTGGCATCTTTATTTTTAGGGGTGGGCACGGGTTGGCCTTGGCACTCCCTGTGGTTCACCGACTCAATCACAAGTGAGTTAGGCACCGGGTGGGAGTAAAGGTACTCGTGACCTTTTGCTGGCACAAAGTATTTTCTCTCGGCCTTCTTGGAAATCGGTGCCAAGGAGGCGGGAGTTTGCCACATGGCACTGGTGATGTTGGCAACACCTTGGTGTAACGGTAGTGCCACACGGCCCGGTGCCGAGGGGGATAGGATGTTGAAGAGGGAGTCCGACAGTCCCTCCATCTCCTCGGCTTGTAGCTGAAGGCTGGAAGCCACCCGCTTCAGCAAGTCCTGGTGTGCCTTGAAGTCCTCCTGCGGGACCAAAGGCGGCGGTGCCACAATCGCGTCGTCTGGTGCCGGAGACGCGGCACGCGTGGAGTCGGGCACCACGATTGGCGCCGGGGCATTGAGACCCAGGTCGGAATCCGGATGCAGGTCTGCCAAGTCTTGGCCCGTCGACTTGTCCCGTGGGTGCCCTGACGAGGCCGATGGGGCTTGGGACGCTCCAGCGACCGAATGGGCCCCGGGCTGGTTCGTTACCTGCTGCCATGGCACCCACTGGCACCATTGTCCCTGCCACGGGATTCCGTAGCCTTGGGCTTGCTGGGTACCGGGAGGTACAGCAAGTCCCTGCGGGGACGCACGGCCCGAGGACAGGAAGGGGACCGAGGCGGAGGTGGCTGAAGAGCGCTCGGTGCCACAGGAGCGATGGTAGCAGTGCCTGTGTCGGCGTCTCCCTCGCGATCTGGACCTCGAAGACGAGGAATGGTACCCTCTCGACGAGCTGCTTTGGTAGCGGTAACGACTGTGCGAAGCGTAGTGCCTTGACGCCGAGGTACCACGTGCAGAGCCTCTGCCGTGGTGCCGGTCGAGCGGGAGCTGGAGCGCGAATAACGACGCCTATCACGTCGAGATCTGCTCCGGTACTCGCGTCAGGCCGGGGAGCGTTCCCGGCGCCTCTCCTGGTGCCTGCGCTCACTGGCTGGCGGGGTAGGAGGGGCCCGCGATTCCTGTCTCGGCAGCGGGACAGAGGGTCTGGGAGGCGTTGACGGTGGCCGGGAGTCGCTTGACTAGCGGCTGCTGTGCATCGAGCAATGCGGAGAGCGACCTTCGGAGCAAGAGCCACTGCTCACCGAAGAAGCCGGACGGTCCCCTAACGGGGGCTTACCCCGAGACCTGGGGGTCGTGCTCGGCTGTGAGCTCAGCACGAGCAAAGACATAATGTCCTTTGCCGCCTGCACTGCCTCCGGCGTCGATGGCATCCGTACCGGGGATGTCCGGGTCGACTGCTCCGCTCCACTCAAGTCGGAGGTCTTAAGCCTGGGGGGGACCGAGGGCTGCCTAGCGCGGGACCAGCCTCCCCCTTATCCTTGTCGCGGCATCGTAGCGAGGCCGAGCTCTTCCCTTGTTTTTTGGCGAGAGAGCGGTGCCTGCTGGTCGAAGGGGCCTCGCTGCGTACCGACAATGCGGCGGCCGGTGCCGAGTCCGATCTGCGCACCGGGGTCGGAGCCAACGCCAACTCCATCAGGAGAGCTCTAAGTCTGAAGTCCCTCTCCTTCTTAATCCTTGGTTTGAACGACCTACAGATTTTGCAGCGGTCGCTAATATGAGTCTCACCCAGGCAGCAAAGACACTTAGCGTGGGGGTCGCTCCAGGAGTCGCACACTTGAAGCCTGGAGCACGGGGCATGCCCCGGGTCCAAGCTAATGTTAAGAAAACGATCCGACGAACAGTACCGCTAGAGAAGAGAAGGCTGCAGTGAAGCTGAAGCACAAGTTTCGACTACCTTCACTGGCGGCAAGAAGGAACTGAGGGTGGGGGGAGAGTGCACGTCCCCTTATAGTGCGCTATAGCGGCGCCACTCTAGGGGTCGCACTGGTGCTCCCCCACTACGGGTACTGCTAAGGGAAAAACCTCCGGCACCGGTGCACGTGGCGAGCAGGCACACCTACTGTGGAATACACAGGAGCAATCACTCGAAGAAGAACCATCTTTTTGTTCTGTGTTTGTACAGCGCCTAGCACAATGAGCCATGAGTGGGGTTCCTTTTATCTGAAGCGCCAAAGAAAAGGAGGTGCCTTTCATGGTTCTGGTTGTGGTCCAGCTCAGTGTGAAGAATATGGCTGCTGCTAAAGGGCCTCCTGTGGTAAAAGTAGCATTTTGTGAAATGTTTATACAGCTGTATCAGACCATATAATTTGCACTAGCAATTATTTCTACTTTACAAAGTCCTATTGAAATTAATAGAACACTTGGACTTTTGATTTGGATAATGAGTTTGTACTATAGTACTATGAGTGGAAGTATTATAAGGCAATTTTTCTGAAAAGACATAATACCAACTGAGCATATGGTAGCTGCTGCCACATCATGGGATAACAATATCAATCCATGAACTGTTGTATAGCTAGCCTAAAAATCAAAAGAAACTAAGGACACAAATATAGAATCTATTCTGTGAGGTATATTTTTATAGGAGAGTATCAGAGGGGTAGCCATGTTAGTCTGGATCTGTAAAAAGTGACAAAGAGTCCCCGTGACACCTTATAGACTAACAGACATATCGGAGCATGCATCTGACGAAGTGGGTATTCACCCACGAAAGCTTATGCTCCAATATGTCTGTTAGTCTATAAGGTGCCACAGGACTCTTTGTTGCTTTTTAAAGGAGAGAATATTCAAATCCAACATTTGCAAGCAAAACTCACATGAGCTCACGGTTACCTGTTTTCCACATGCAAGGGCACTTACATGTTGTAGGGGCAGCTTAGGAGCTTTAGAAAATGTGTCTGTAAACGTTTGGTTTCTACTCAGCTCACAGAAACAGGGAAATCCATCAGCCATCCATGGTTAATTCCACCTTTGTTATGTACTTCCTGGGATCCAGTATATAAGATAATTCTGTGTTTTGGGATCCCCGAACACAGGACAATATAAACTGTAAAACCTACCACAACAAGATGAATTTAAGAATGGAATGGCTACCTTATTGTAGTGTATTCAAAAGTTTCCATGGATCTTTCTTTAGTTTGTAGTGTACATTTTTATATTTATTCTATCTTAATAATATAGGACACCAGTCGCTGATTAAAAAGAAACATACTGTTTAATTTTAAAAATACTCATTTTGACTAAGACAATAAATCACTTGTCATTTATGAAAAATACTATCAGGTTTCTATTATAAATTTGAATGTCTAAGTATTTTTGTATAAAATCATCCATTAGGTTCCCCAAAACTCTGTGATGATCCAGAAAACCTTTGTTAGGTTTGCCTTTCAAATATTCCTAGCAGATTGTCATATTTTTCTAATATTTAGAAGGATTTTTTTCTGAAGTAATCTTGCTCTTAGCAAATGCAGTTGTAATACGAAGGCAGAAGCTAATGAGCAATTGTATATTGAAGTGCATAGTTTGTCCACATTTGGAAAAAGCAGATGTTTGGAGAAATAATAGCTGGTACTGATTGTGGATTCTTTCGGAATAAACAGTCATAAAATTGTAGCAAGCCATAAACATTTTGTTTACTATAAGAAAGGAAACATTTTATACAACCCAATTTTTTTGCAAATTAAATTGTAACAATGTCATCAGTAGGGTCATAACTCTATGGGGATGGGGAAGTATAATTAAATAACCAAATAGGAAAATTATTCATAATGTACAGTTATTAACACTCTTTCAATAAATAAATGATATATTATGTTTTAATTTATTTCCATAACATTTGAAGCAAATCAAATTTCTACCCATTTAAATAATTGTATTGACAGAAATTGCTTATGGATTATTATGCTGCCCATTATCTTTAAGGAGCTAAAAAAGTTAAGTAAAGGCTTACAAGATTAAGCTACTTTTTATTTGCATAGAAAAATATTTATCATAGGAGTCAACTATCATATGAGAGAAATTGCATTTGTTTTAATTGAAAAAAGATAGCTAAAAAGTTTCTGTGGGTTATTGCAACAGTACAAGAATACAAGATGCTTCCATTTATTAAAAAATGTAAAACAAATTGTGAAAGCTAAAGCAGGCTACAAAACAGAAGGTTCCTCTATTGTCTTTCCCTCACCTAATTATGTTACAAGTTCATGTGCCTTGGTTGTTGAATACTATAAAGTGTAATTCTATACTTTCTAATATAACTTTTAAAACATCCTGCCCAAAAAAGCACTATGCAAAATATATATATTTGTATATGCTCACTCCCACTCGCATCACAACCTCGTTGTTACATAATCATCCTGAACAACTGTCTCTTCGTTCATCTCCGAGTCACTGGTAACGTCCAACTTCTTGTCCAGCAAATCCTCTGGTGTGGGGGGGTCTGCGTCCTGTACCTCTGTCTTCTCAGTTTCCACAGCACAATCATTCTCCTCATGCTGTGAATCCAAAGTCTCACTGTTGGTTTGCTTATTGTTTGTTAGCATGCACTTTTCACTGAGACCTTGGACACTTAATTCACAGTTCATGACCAATTTTCCCCCTTCCAGTTCAGTAGTTTTCTCGCATTGTTCGTCCACCTGTTGTTGTGAAACTTCTTCAGACACAGAGTATATTTTATTTGCACTCACTTCCTGGGAGCTTGTTTTTGATCGTCTATGAAATAATCCAAAGCTTTTTATGTCTGTTACAAAGTTCACCCTTTTTTGTTTCTCCTTTATGGGCTCGGACACCATCAGTGCAGCTCCATTGCTTATGTTATGTGGTTCAGAGGCTATAGCAGCTGATCTTGGATGAATTAGTGTAGTTATGTCAAAAAGGCTGAAGTTCTTTTTCTTTACTTTCTCCTTTCCTCCACTCGCACAGTTTTCATCAGTCTCTAACAAAGAAGAGGCTTCTTTGTTGATTTTTGAAGTTTGCAAATTAGAAAGTCTGTTTCCTTTCAACAAACCCAGGACTTCAAAACGAAAGCTGGAAATATCTTGCTTTAATTCCTAAAAAGTTAGGAAGATAGGAAGCATTTAAAACTTGGGAATCTGTTTTGGTTTTGTTTGGTTTTCTCTTTGTAATAAAGAACAACACCTGAATATTTTAGCAAATGTGTTCATTTGTAAATATATAGTATTATGGATGTTAATTTTTCTCCGACATCTTCTAAGTGCTTTGCAAATGCTTCTGATCAGTCCTCACAATTCCCATGGAAGGCAGAGAAGCGAATATTAATACTTCCCAGAGGAAAGCCTGAGAGCTTATGTAAAGTGCCCAAGACCCCTTGTCCAAATCACTGACAGTGCTAGGATGAGACCTCTGGCTGTCTTACCTCCCATATCTATGTTTGGCTCACTAGACTGTGCTACTCCTATAGAGGCAGAGCATTTTCACTGCTATTCCTTAACCCACTGAATGTTATTACCCTTTACAAGGTGCACTAGCTTCCAGGTGGATGGCCCCAGGAACTGTGTGTTTTAAGGATTTGGGAGTTCAGGAAATGGTGCTAGTGGGTGAACTGGGGAGAGTCTGTGAGAGTGGAAAGGCACAGTAGTGAACCTAAGAGGTGTGGTGGGTGAGGTCATCCTCTCTCCCATTAGCTTCATCAAGATTTGCTTAATTTAATCTTTGATTTAAAAACAAGGAGGAAGTGGGGGGGTCTGTGACCTGAAGAGCCCCTCAATGCCAACTGCCAAAATTTACAGACACAGGATGACTGGCTAGTTTAAAGAAGCTTCCAGCCTTTTGGATTAGAAAGTTTTAATAGCTGAATTTTGTAGTTTGACATCCAGTGACACTAAGAACATAATTTCTTCTGAAGTCCACAGTTTGAGGAACCAGGACCAGTATAACCTCATCACCCTTCCAAGATCAGGTCATCATCAAATGATCTTTCCTCACTTTAGCACTTAACTGCCAGCATCATATTAGCCCTGATACACATCATCTCCAACACACTGTTGTCATAACACGTATCTAAGAGGTATCATGTAAGGTATCACATGTAAACTGGTGACACGGTTGTCCCAAAAATCCTTGTGTGATGGATGAATGGGATGTGTACAAACAGTTATGTATGTGTGCTGGAAATGTGTTCTTAAAATGTGTTTCAGAGGCAATGCACAAATCAGGCCTGCTCTAGACACAAGAGTGTGGATTCCTCTGTCTGACCAGCTTGATTACAGAGGACAGTGAAAGTACATTTACAAATAAGGTAAACCAAGCAATCAATGGACTTTGGAAAAGATATGGGGAGAAAAAAGACATTCTGGTTATCCATCACTTAGGGGACATAAGGAACAGCACCCTCTGAGCTTATGAAAGTTTGATTCTCCTGGCCTGAAGGGCAGGAGCTGCTGACAACATGCTGTAAGTGACAGACCATTTTCGGCAAAAAACATAAGTTGCTAGAATTGAGTTTTACACTGGCTCTTCCATCCAGCCCTGCACTCCATGGCAGAAGAGCTAATTTTCTGAGATGTGGAAGTATTTCCATCTTGCTCTAGCAGCCTGGTCATTCACACAAGCTCTACTCCACTTCGGGATTCCCCTACACAGAGAAGATCCCCAGCTAGCCAATTAAGCTGTTTCTTTCTTCCATTGGAAAAAGCCTGGTCCAAAACGTTTAAATGATTGGCCCAAGCTGACCTAGTAATCCGTGGGGATAGCCATGAATAGAACACAGGTCATTTGACACCAATCATTAGGCTATGCTGCCCACAATTCTTTATTAATTTAACAGCTGTGAAAGTCTAAAAACAATGTACTGGAAAGAAAAAAAAGGAGCAAGATTTTGTGTGCAAAATGAATGCATGTGGTCAGGCAGGCCACACAGACTGTCGTCTAAGCTGTAAGTGAATGGCAGTTGTATGATTGTTTGTTTGATGATCTGTAGTCATTTGACATTTTATTATTACATTGATAAGCATGAAAATAGTCACCTTAAAATTCTCTTCTGTGAGTCCTTCTTCAGTTTTGGCATCTCTTATCATTGCGGCAACGTATCGCTTAACAAGATTTCTCATCACTTCCTAAAAGATTTAAAAGAATGTGTTAGTTTCACTGGCAATGATAACTGGACATACATTCACTAAACCAACTGCATTTTTGCTTCCTTTTCTAAGACACTACAAAAATTTTAACACTTCTAGAGCCAGTCAAGATGTTTCATCAACGTGTTTTCTCAATGAAAAATAATTGTTTCAGTTAAGGAGATTTTTCTTGAAATATGTGTGTGTGGGGGATCCTATCCCATCCCTCTCTAATAATTACCCATGCTAAAAAAAAAGAAAACCATGGGCCTTCACCTGGTATTGATGATGTCTCCTCAAATTATCAGCTGCACGCCTCTGAAAAGAAACAGATTGAGATACTGAGTGGTATTAATGCTAGTGACTGATTTTTTAAAAAAAACGTCAACAACTGGCTGAAAGTGGCAGGACAGCAATATGATGCACTAGGGCAAGTGCTGTTGAGGGCTGGTTCAAGGTCTTTTGGGAAGTTTTGGTACTGGTGAAAGGCCCATCCTGGAGCTGGACAGGAGGGAGGGCAGCTGACGGGCAAAATGAGAAGTGCATCCTTGTGTCTTCTCCATACTGCAAAGGGGAGATCTGTGTGAGCTCTAAGTAGGACAGGGTGGAGTGGAGCACAGGATCTGTGATCAAACTGAGATGCCCTCGGAACAAAGGGGCTGGGGAAGGATAATAGCTACTATTCTGACCTTCAAAGCTAGGATAGCAGCTATACAGGGGCTGAGTAGTGCCCCATGACTACCCCACAGATTAGAGAGTGAATTCCTCCTCCTCACCCATTAGCTTCCTGCACAAAGCCTGATTGCTCATGTTTGGTGCAGTGAAGAATGAATTTGGGTGAAAGAGAAAACCCAAGTAAACTTTTGCACTGTAGTGTAAAGGGCAGTCTCCTCAGATTAATGGTATATTTCATCTCTGGATGAAAGGGTCAACATTAGGTCACCGGCCAGACTCAAAATAAAGCCAAACCTGTCCACATCGCCAGATGGACAATGCTCAAATGGTGGACAACAAAAAGAAGCTTCATAGGAAGAAATGTGTAAAACATAGCACTACCAACAACAAAGCAATGGGTATCTCATCTGATTGTACTCAGATACCTAAGGGGTCTCAGGAAGAAGGAAAAAAATAATTTGATTCTTACTCTGCTCATGAATTAATGATCTCCTCAATAACAATTCAGATGGGCTGATTGAAGTCTTTGCTTATTCTAAACCTTTGATTGTCCTTAGCTTATATTAATAGATTCCAAATCCAGAAGAGAAAATTGTGACCATCTAGTCTGACCACCTGTATAACACAGGCCATAGACTTTCCCAAAATAATTCCTAGAGCGGATCTGTTAGAAAAAATATCCAATCTTGATTTAAAAATTGTCAGTGTAGAGAATCTACCATAACCTTTGGTAAATTGCTCCAATGGTTAATTACCATCACTGTTAAAAATGTATGCTGTATTTCCAGTTTGAATTTATCTAGCTTAAATTTCCCGCCATTGGATTGTGTTATACTGTTCTGTACTATATTAAAAAGCCCATCATGAAATATTTGTTCCCCATGTAGAGCAATAGACTGTAATCAAGTCACCCCTTAATCTTCTCTTTCTTAAAATAAATAGATTGAGCTGTTTGAGCCTATCGTTATAGGGCATGTTTTCTAATTCTTTAATCATTCTTTTGAATCCTCTCTGAACCTTCTCCAGTTTACCAATATCCTTCTTGAGTTTTGGACAAGAGAACTGGACACACTATTCCAGCAGAGGTCGTACCAGTGGCAGATACAGAGTAAGTTAGTGGGAGCAAGATTGATATTTTTGATTTTTGCCTCCTACATTTGTCATCCCAAATGCAACTGGACGTCTAACCTATGGCAAAATGTATCTAGGAGACCTGACAAAACCGAAGTTATAACAAATCAGGCATTCATATATTTTCTCCAGCTCTTGCAGTCAAGGCTGATTTACAATTTACTTATGATTGGTAACATTCCTGTACTAGTGGATGGTTTGTAATTTGTGATTGATTTCTCTTTTGTAATTTACTGCAAAGTCATGATGAGACTACAGCAGGATGTGGGGGGGCGGGGGAGGGAGGAGGGACATTGCATTTTCTGTTGTGGTAGCTTCTCTGAAAAGACACTGCAGAGAATGGTTCCCTAAGTGAGCAGCTGCCCTCTAGTTATTCCAGTGCTTTTTCCTGATTACATTTCTGTGTCTTTTGTAATTTTGTGCATGCTAAATACAAGTTACTACGTCCCTTCTAACTCAATCACCTGAAGACTGAGTGGAAATGCATTGAGTACTATGCCCACAGAGTACAATGTTTCTGCAAAACCCCTTTGCAAAAGAAGTGATGTAGCCCTCCCCCACTCTGTATTAAAGCAGCTTTGCTCTTGCAATGTTTTAAGGTGGGCCACCAGGTGGAGATGTCTCCCTCCTGTTGGGAGAAGACTGAGGAAATCCTAACAGCATTAGGGTTCATGAAGACAAATCTGACTCACAGAAGATTTGGTAATGAGGAAAAAAATCATTTTAAGATATCACTGAAATGTGCTTAACTCGAGGTAAAGATAGTGAACCCAATAAACAAAATAAATACTGACTCCTGCATTGCAGAAAATACCACGACAGCTCAGCACTCTGGGTATTTACAGTGAAATACAAAATAAACACATCAGCTCAAGTTCAGCCTCCCTCAGTTTATGCTGCTATGGAGCAAGATAACACTGATTAGCCAGATCAGTTATTTAATGATCCTGCACCCACTGAAGTCAGTGGCAAAACTACTAATGGAGCAGTGCAGTGATGATTCAGCTCACAGCCTGGTAATACAGGATTTTGGCTGACAGTACTAACCATATTTTTCAACGTGCAAATATCTCCAGAATATTTTTACCACAATTACAATATGTATTTAATGCACAACACTGATAAACTGGAGAAGAAAAAATGTGTGCGTGTGTGTGCACCTGCATGTATACACATAGAATATCAAACTAGTGTTCAATGCCTCAGTTCTGTCTCTCCAATTAAAATGCTCAGATCCTTTCTTCAGCTCCTAATTCCCTTTCTCTTCTTCCTCACGGCAGAATGGATCCTCACATTCTGCAAACTCACTGCCATGAGCTTTCTACCCACTGCTGATTCCCAGTTCAGGTTGGGAACTGTGAAAAATGTGTGCCAGAAACCTATGAGGGTTTCCAGCAGGGTGAGGGTGATGTAGAGTGGGACATGTTACAGACAAGAGACATGCCTTACCTCCCAACTCTAAGAAACCCCTCTGACCTCCCACACTAGTGCCCCCATCCATTCCCCTAAAACTCCTTACAAACAGGCAGTTCCCAAGTGTTATCTAATTAAGAAACAGACAGTTTCCTAAAGGCTAAGGCCCAAATTTTCAAAGGTAGCCTCAAATTTTGATTGCCCTTTTTTTTTTTTTGGGTGCCCACACTTCAACATGCAAGATGTCTCAAGTTAAGCGCTCAAAATTACAGACGTTTTTGAGAATGATGGCCCCAGAGCTTAATTTTTTGAGGTACTGACCACCTCCAACTTTATCTGAGGTCAATGGCAAGTACATAAGGTTCTAGGTGCTTAACGCTGGCCAGGACAGCCAAAGACTAAGGTCACTTGTGAAAATTTGTCATCAAATCACTGAAACTATACTAAATCTTGAAGTTAAGGATGTTTTCCCACAAGGAACTATATAGTCTGTTTCTTCTCAGCACAGTTGTGTCTAAAACTTTCAACATGACTTCACTCACAGCTTTCCCTTTGCTATGGAGAAAGCTAAATTAGGAAATGTTTACTGGTCAAGATTTATTTATTTTTTTAATAAAAAGATAAAATTAAAATTGATGCTGCCAAGATTCAAAACTTAATGAAAGCTGCATACATGCCAAATGTTAATACTTAAAACAGTCACTGCTTTCCCCTTCTCTTTGTTTAGTGCTCCACTCCCAGAAGGACCTCTTTGAATAGTCACTTTTGTTTAAGCAAGAAAAAGAGTGAGAATTCAAAAACCTTTGATTTAGATTTTTTAATGACTTTTTATTAAAGAAAAGTTGATGTTTAAATGCAGCTCAGCTGTATGTGAAGTGCAGTTGGAAGTTGTGGGTAGAACAGCCATGGACAAAAATATATATACATATATATTAATCACTGTAATAAAGAGAAGGCATGGTCATGTGATTAAAGCACAGCAGTGGAATCCCTAAGATGCCGGTTCAGTTCCCAGCTCTACCACAAATTTTCTGTGTGATATTGGGCAAGTCACTTAATCTGTCTGTGCATGTGATAAAAAGAAAGATAATAATAAGTCCTTTCTGATGTCCTGTGTACATATAGGACCTTGCATGTACCTCATTTGAGAGACTCTAATCATTACTTTAATACCAGTAATAATTTCTATTACCCTGTTTATTAAATTGCCAGCCAATCAATACAGTTTTGCAGACTTGGCAGCAAAATCTATTTACTGGTCAGAAATGTAATAATACTAAATTATTTTTAGAGACATGATTTTTTTCTGGCCAATTGTTTTTCACCTAGAAATTTGCATAAAGGTAGAATTCAAATTCAAAGTCTATCCTTATGATCAAGGAGCTCAATGGTCTGGATCAAGGATACTCTGGGATGTGTATCATGCTTGACAATGCCAGTCCTCAGGAACAACACAGCTGTCCGTGGCTAGGGTAAATCTTATCTCTGAAGGAGACACTGCTTTCTCTGGGGCTGGTCCAGGGCTGTGCAAGAAACTCCTGCAGAATCTAACCACCACCTCAAATGTCACCACTTTCCATTCCAAGGGTGATTGCACTCCTTTGATCTAACCTTCACTAAGAAACAAGCTAAAACCTCACATTATTTTCCCCTTGGAAAGAAAAGGGTAAGAAAAAAGGAGAAACGTGACAAATGCTAGTTGCATCACTTAATACATTTCTGGAAAGTGCTCAGATAATGTGATGAGGATGTATAAGAACCTGAGTAAAACGGAATAGAGGTAAATGCTTATGCAGTGTTGTTGTAGCTGTGTTGGTCCCAGGATATCAGAAAGACAAAGTAGGTGAGGTAATATTTTTTCTTGGACCAACTTCTTTTGGTGAGAAAGATAAGCTTTCAAGCTTATACAGAGCTCTTCTTTCTCAGACCTAAAGAATAGCTCTGTGTAAGCTCGAAAGCTTGTCTCCCTCACCAACGGAATAAAAGGTATTACCTCACCCACCTTGTTTCTCTTAAATGCTTATGTAAGCAGGGCCGGCGCTTCCATTTAGGCGACCTAGGCGGTCGCCTAGGGCACCAGGATTTGGGAGGGGGCGGCAATTCGGCGACGGGGGGGTCCTTCCGCGCTCTGGGTCTTCGGCGGCAATTCTGTGGCGGGTCCTTCACTCGCTCCGGGACCCGCCGTCGAAGTGCCCCGAAGACCGGGAGCGCGGAAGGACCCCCCCACCGCCGAATTGCCAATGACGACCGGGAGTGTGGAAGGACCCCCGCCTAGGGCGCCAAAAACCCTGGCGCCGCTCCTGTATGTAAGTCAGCAGCATGAGGAAATACTCAAGGTGTTATGAGCAAATCCTTTCCTCTATGTCCTTCAGACTACTTTAAGTTTAAAATCGGAATGGAGAAATCTACAATTGAGTGATGGTGATAAGACACTAAATAACAGCTCTGAAATTTAATCCTACATCAATAACAAATCTGGATAGTGAAACATGTCACATAGTTGGAGGAAAATAATATATTTTATTCCACCCTTCTTTTTTTATGAATTAGGGCCTATATTTCAAAAATGGTCACAGATTGTGGTTAGCCAAGTTGAGTAATTTTAGACACCAAAAGACATTGATTAGTCTGGAAAATTTAGGCCTAAAAAGGTCAATAAAACTGCACTACAAATCCATAGTTTATATATGTACTTCAATGCAGCTTCTCTATATTGCTTAAACAGCAGCATACTAGTTATCTTAGAACAGGGGTAGTCAATTTCTTTTTGTCAAGGTCCAAATTTCTTAGTCAAGGTATAGTCAAGGTCCAGACTACAGAGAAACATTTTTACACCACAATAACAGTAATGATCATAATAAATAAATAAAAGCTTTCGTGGTCCATTCAAAAGCAGCTGGCAGTCTGGATTTGGCCTGCGGTCTGCCTATTGACTACCCAGTCTTAGAAATATGCAATGAAGTACTAACTTTGTACCGTTTTGTGATAATAGCTAAAGATAATACTGCATATACTGGGCTATGTCAAAATGACATTAGCAAAAATAAAAAAAATACATAAAAATAAATAAAAGTGTGCAATAATTTTTGAAGGTAAAAGACCTCTCTGAATCAGCATTTAGTATTAGAACCTAAGTGCTGGTAAATTACTATTGAACATCGCTGGTCTTTTTACACTGTCTGTGAGCAAGCTGCACCTGTGGTTGGAATAGATGATCTCAGAACAGCTGAGCAGTAGAGATGGTTGGGTCGGGAAATGGAATTTTCATTCTGTGGAACATTTCAACATTCTGAAATCTTCTTTCATCCCAAATCAGAATGAAAGGTCAAAATTTACTACAAAATGAAATATCGAAAATATTGAATTTTGGAAATCTCAAAGTACCCTTGTAGAAATGTTTAGACTTTATCATTTCAATTAGTCTATGATATTGTAAACATAAGTCAATATGATAACATTTTGTTAATTTCCCATCAAAAATTTTGATGAAATCAATATATTCCTGTAAAATGTTTAGATTTAGTCAAATCAGCTGTTCAAATGGTCCACCGACTGAAGAGCCTGCTGCTCCAAAGAAAAGCCATGTGATAGGAGAAAGATTTCATAAACTAGCTGTGTGTGATATTTGATCAAACCAGAGGATCGGCTGTCCACTGCACAGTGGACTCTGGCAGATGCAGAGAATTTTCATTCAGGAAAAATGAAAATTAATAACTGGCAAAGAGAGGTGTATGAAAGACTCCCATAGTGTACCCTGCACCAGCCATGCCCACTGCACCAAAGGGGAATTTGCCCTTTTTGGAGGGCAGGCAGTTCAACAGTCTGGTATGTATATAGCTCATAAGGAAGTACCCCCAAGAAATTGTGTGTGTCCACTCTAGGCCTGATCCAAAGCCTAATGAAGTCAGTAGAAGAACTTCACTGGACTTTGGATCAGGCCTTAGAGTCACAAGCAGAGAAAAATTAGTCATGTTCCAAACAAATGAAAAAGAGAGGCTCTTGCAATGAGAGCTGGTTGGAAAATTCCCCTCAAAAATTTGTTGGCAGACAAAAGCCCCCCCCCTTTTTTTTACACAAAAGTTTTATAGAAAATGTTGTTTCTTTCAAAATTTTTGTGTTTTTTTCCCATGAAAAACCAGAAGACAAAAAAAATTCACTTTTCAGTATTTTCCCTCCTTTTTACTCCCTTATTCCTTTGTATCATTTCATTTACCAGAAACCAGGGTTCTGGGCGGGGGGTGCGGAGAGGGAAAGAGGACAGATGAGGGAGAAACAAAACAAAGAATAAAAAATATTGAGTTTTCATAAAAAAACAAAAATAAATACATTTTAAAAAATTACAGTGATTTTGAAAAAAAAAGGGTTTTTTTTTTTTCAAATTTTCCTATAAAAAACAATGGCATTTTTGTTCAATTCTATTTGCAACAAAACCTATTTCACTGCCTGTTTTTAAACACTGAGAAACAGTCATAATATTGGTAGGTTGGGTGCCATCATGACATTACCTGACTTACTTTACCACTAACAGTATTTTAAAAACTGATCTCCAAGTGATTAATACCTATAAAAGGATTCAAGTTAAATTAATTCTGAACTGATATTAATCACTAATCTCTTTAAAAGACATAGTAGATCCCCAGATCCCCAGCTGGTGTGAATTGGAATTTAGCTCCCCTAAATTTAACACAGTTGTTTAGACCATCTAATAATCTGGCTCAAAATGTTTAATAAATGAATGTTATGTACCCCACCTTCAAATACACAAACACATTGCCACTGTGAGTCATATTTCTCTTTTAAATATAATCCCACTCTTTTTTTTCTGTCTGGCTCTTATCTGCACTTGTTTCTTTTTCTTCTGTTACGGGACTTTGGGGTTCATTGTAGTTTTCCATCGTTCTTTCTGAATTCATCTCCTGTTTTTTGTTTTGCTTTTCTTTCTTTCTGAATCAATCTTTCTTTATCCCTGGCTTTTCTATGTGAGTTTTAATGTCTCCATCTCTTTTCACTTGTCTGATTCCTGCAGTCTATTTTTCATAATCTGTTTCAGTGCCATCCTCATACCCTCTTGGGGTTTTTTTTTTTTTTCCTGACACCTACTTTCTCCCTTTCTGTGGCTGTTTTTTCCCCTTCTCTATTCTTTCTTTCCTAGCTACAGTAGTGGCAGCTAAACCAATCACACTAGCCTTTCACAATGCAAATGTTGTCCGACAAGCCCATGGTCTGGAACACATGAATTCAGCAGCTTTTCAGGAAATCTGGACTAGTTTCAGCTGTCATTCTGCATATCCATCACACGTGAGTCATCTCTGCATGCTTGTTTCTCTATACGTCCATCCAGGAGAAAAACTTCTCACTGATTAAAGTGAATGACAGGATATGACAGGACAATGAGTGGGGCAAGTCTAGACCATCATCATGGGGGTTGGAAAGAGAAAACAGGTAAGAGGGGTATATATGAATAGGCCCAGATAGGAGAATACATCAGATCCTCCATGTAATTTCCCCAGTCCCTGCTCCTGGGGTAAACTTCTGCCTTCATTAAAGTGTGTGGGAGTTTTGCCATTGAATTTAATAGAGCCAGGACTGTATCCCTTGTATCTTTCCTTTATAGGTATTGATATGCCCCCCTTCCCGTTATGTCTAGCACTCCGCAATCTTCATAGTATTTATCCTGGCAACATCCCTGTGAGATAGGGAAGTACTATTGTCCCCATTTTACAGATAGGGAATGGCAGCATAGAGAGACTTAGTGACTTGCTCACAGTCACACAGGAAATCTGTGCCTGAGCTGGAAGTTGAATCCATGTCTCCCAAATCCAAGGCTAGTGTCCTGATAACTGGATCAATCAGCCTTTGCCTCTCTAGTGGGGATCCCTCCCTTTTCCTTCTTCCCCTAAAGGTTCCCAATTCCTTATGCTCCATGCACTATGACTCTGTGCTGAATGATGATAATAGGGGTGTGTTTGATCTAGCATGACACATACAGGAAAATTAGAAAATACTTCTGCCTGCATCGTGTAAGTGCCTTTATTCTCCAAGAGGTTTCCTCTATAATAGGAATGGCTTCTCATGAGCATTGCTTCCAGAGCCTTACAATACTTAATAGCCCATTATCACATATTCATTATATACTGTACTGTATTGTGGATATATGCTATTTGTCTGTGGTATGTCAGTGATACTTAAACTATGGCTGTGGAACCACAGGTATCTCTTTTGGACCCCACAGGCAGGTCTTTGGCAAAGGTGCAATATTTGACACCACACTGTCATGTTTTCAAGGTGATATTGCATAAATTGTGATACACGGGTCTCTCTACTTCAACAGCATGCCATGAATGTAACTCAGTGTCAGTATGACACACCACAATGATACTGTCATGCTCTTCCACCCATTTGAAAGCTAAGGGGACATCTACACTGCAATCAGAAGTGTGGTTGCTGCCTGTGAAGACATACCCAAGCTAGCTTTGGTCTAGGTCGCTGTAATAATGATAGTCGTAAAGCCACAGCAGCATGCATGGCAGCTGGCCTGGGATCCTGGGTATGTTCTTGAGCAGCTAGTCAACTTAAGATGCCTCAGCTTCACTGATATTGTTATTCAAGCTAGCTAGATCAAATCTATGTCTACATGTGCCGTAGTCACAACTTTGATTGCAGTGTAGACATATCTTAAGGGCATGTCTATGCTACAAACTTTTGCCGACACAAGTTCCAATGGCATAAAACCGTAGCAGTTAGTATATGGCTTGTGGGTATGGCTTGTCTCCATGTGTCGGCGCTGCGCGTACTCACCAGGAGTGCTTGTGCTGATGCACAGTACGGTGCAATGTGGATAAGTATCCCAGTGTATAACTTACCACCATCCAGCACACTGTCTTTTGGGAAGTTTTGGCAATGCATGGTGGGGCAGGAACAAGTCACACAGGGATGACTGGGAGTAAGAGGTGAACTTCCCAGCATGCAACTTTGTACATCCCATAATGCCATTTTTGCACCGTTTTTAAAAATCCCACATACCTGCGTGGCCCTCCTCCCTGTCTGCCATCTCTGACAGAAGCCTGCACAGCTCTGCACTGGTGTTTTGAGCATTGCAAGCACAGGATGCACAATCCTGCAGTATTTGCAGAGCTGCAAGAAGCACCAAACCTGGGAGAAACATGATGATTTATTGGAGGACAGTTTGCTGTGGGACATAGCAAGATCCAATTCAAGGTTGTTAGTGGTGTGCACTAAGCAGCTGCAGACGGTGGAGAGCTTCTTCTGGGCCTGAGAAATGGGCATTGACTCATGGGATTGCATCGTAATGCAGGGTTGGGATGATGAGCAGTGGCTGCAGAACTTTTGGATGTGTAAGGCTGCATTCCTGGATCAGTGTGCCAAGCTTGCCCCAGCCGTCCAGCACAAGGACACCGGAATGAGAGCTGCACTGACAGTGGAGAAGCGAGTGGAAATCACACTGTGCAAGTCTGCAACATTGGATTGATACCAGTCTGTGGGAAAATCACTTTGGCATTCAAAAATCCACGGTGGGGCCACTGTCATATAAATGTGCAGCACCATTAATCATCTCTTGCTATGAAGGACTGTGACTGTTGGCAATGTGCACACAGTACATCAACAGAAAGGGCTACTTTTCCATGGTTATGCGAGCATTGGTGGATCACCGGGAACACTTCACCAATGTCAATCTTGGCTTGTCAAGGAAGGTGCACGATGCTTGCATCTTTAAGTACACAGGACTGCTCACAAAGCTACAAGCAGGGACTTTCTTTCCCGACTGGTGGATTACCATTGGCAATGTTGAAATGTCAGTAGTGATTCTGGGAGACCCAACCTACCTCTTGCTTTCCTGAGCCATGAAGCTGTACACTGGCCACCTCAACAGCACCAAAAAGAGATTCAGCTACCGACTCAGCAGGTGCAGAATGAGTGTTGAATGTGTTTTCGGTAGATTGAAGGGATGCTGGTGTTGTTTACTTACAAGATTGGATGTCAGTAAGAAAAAGCATCCCAACGGTTATATCTGTCTGCTGTGTCCTGCATAATATCTATGAAGCAAATGGGGAAAAGTGGCCACCAGGGTGGAGGTTGGACATAGAGCAGCTGTCTGCTGAGTTTGAGCAGCCAGACACAAGGGCTATCAGAAGAGCTCAACACAGAGTTATATGGCTCAGGGAGGTTATGAAAAAGCACTTTAACAGTGAGCCACCTTAATGCATTGTGGTGTCCTGTGCTCTACCTGGCCCTGCTATTTTGGGGTCTGTTAGGTATTGTATGGTGCTTGGTGTACATGAACGAATATAACACTGTCAATGCACCTATTAATTTTGTGGTGCTTGCTATACATTTATGATCATTACGCTGTGTTTTTTCCACTGATCCTGTGAGCTGTGTCACGCCATATAATAACAAGTAAGTGGGTGTTTTCAGTACCGCTAGACATTCTGCAGCATATGTTGGGAACTAATAAAGATGGATAATTTTCCAAACAATAGAATTTTCTTGAGTAGCAAAAACACTGCAAAAAAATTCTTTGCAAGTTAAGAGCAAATATGTTAAACACTTCTTAAATTTTATGAAACAGAGCTTAAGAAGGGGAAGGTACATTCATGTCCATTTTAACTACACATACAGCAACTGTGGCTCTGACACGGTGGTGGGGAACCTGCAGCCTGTGGGCTGCAGATTGATCACCACTGCTCTGACAGGTCAGTGTATGTGAAGTGGTGGTTGGCCTTACTGTCCCCTGTGTGGAGTGGTAGGGGTAGGGATGCAGACACTTATGCCACGTGCAAGGGTGATGGCAGTGAAGGAAGGTGCTATATTGGGGTTCTCCATAGACTGCAAAGGAAGGCAAGAATGTGACTGTTGAAACTGAAGGTCCACAAGAGTCTGAAGCATGTGTGTTTGCTGCCAGAGAAGCCCCATTATGTCCTGGTGCATCTTCCTCTCCTTTTCCTGCTGGGACCCCTGGGCCTTTCTCCTGTCTGCTCTTTCCTTCTCCACATAGTTTGTAATATTCACCCTCCAGGCCCTCTGCTCATGGTCTGATGCAGCACTGGCTTGCAGGATCTCATTGAACATGTCATCCTGAGTCCTCTTCTTTCTCCTCCTTATTTAGATCAGGCGTTCCACAGGTAAGGAGAGGAATGCCTGAAGGCCACAATGGCAGCAGCTACAGATAAAACACACAGAGGTACCGCTGTCAGTGTAGTCACAACGGAAAGTGAAAGTTAAGATTCAGAACTCCCTTCCCTTGCTCCCCTAAAGTTTTAAACAAGATGTACTTATTGACACTTCTGCTTCAGCATGCTTGTGCACAGCACCAGCCACGATGAGCATGGCCTTCCAGGGTGAGGGAAATGAAGAGGGAATTGCTCAGTTGTGTGAAACTATGAGTATAGGGCATTGAATATTGGCACCCATTTCCAAGGTGGTGGTGATTTTAGCTGATATCTCACTCCTGAGGGTAATAAAGAGACAGAAAGCACAGCTACTGCTGGTGTCCCAAAGCAGCTCGAGCCCATATTCCACTAGCCTGTTTACTGCAAAGGTGCCTGCTGAAGATATCGCCGACTGGTGTGGGAAAGTGTCCTACCACAGAGAAATAAATAAGGCTGCCATCCCTAGAAAGCTTTGAGAGAGGATGGCAGAGTGCCTCCATGAAAGTTTGATCAAGATTTCTCAGGTGCATTCAAGGGCTATCCCTGTGTACATAAGCAAATTGCTGAGACTGTTCCCCACCCGAACTCCCGCAGCCTAACTCTAGAGGGGAATGAAAAGCAGATAACTCTACCTCTCTTTGTTGTGCTGCTACCTTTTCTAGTGTGAGTACATTAATGAAAAGCTGATAGCTGTGTCCTGTTAAGTTGGGAGCTCCATCAGTACATCACTGTAATGGGAAATACATTTACACACTTACCCGAGGTTCCTTCCCCTGTATCAGGCTCGCCCAGGCTCGACTGCTGGGACTGAATGGACTGTGGTGGAGTCTCAAGCAGCTCCTGGCTCGCAGCATAGCTGAACCCCCTGATCGTTGTCCCCCATCTTCCTCCTCTTCCTCCTCGCTGTTCACAGCAGGGGCCTGTGACTCGGGCTCCTCAGAGGGATCCACAGTTGTCTGCAGTGTGGTGGTGGGGTTTCCACCAATTATGGTATGCAGCCATTTGTAAAAATGGCAGATCCGTGGCTCAGCACCGGATCAACTGTTGGCCTCCCTGGGACATGCCTGCCACAGTGCCTTTGCTCGCATGCAGCACTGCTGCTGATCCCTGTCGTATCACTTCTCCTGCATTCACAAGCAACCTGCTCACAGATGTCCACGTTTCTACAGCAGGTCTGTAGCTGTGAATGCACAGCCTTTTCTCCCCACCGGTCCAGGAGACCCAGGCTGGAGAGTGTGGCCAGCATGGTCAGCTGGGCAGTTACACACAACAGTGGAGAATGGAATAGTGGAGAATGGATAGCTGGGCAATCAGGAAAAGGCATTTCAAAAATTCCCAGGGTTTTAAAATGTGTGTGTGTGTGGGGAGTAGGGGGGGGGAGGAGCTTCCTGCCTCTGTGATCTCTGAGCAGTGGAGTTCAGACCTGTGACAAGAGCCATCAGTGCTTGGCATTTTGAGACAGCTGCTGGAGGACTGTTGGGGACAATACAGTGTCTACACTCATGCTGCCCTGACCTCAGTACATCGACCATGGCTCAATGCTGCTTGGTGAGGTGGTGTTACTGTGTTGCTCTAACGGGGCACTTACATCAGTGGGAGACAAATTTAAGTGTAGACACATGAGCAACAAGGTCAACACAAGGCAGCTTATGTCAACCTAACTGTGTAGTGTGGCCCAGGCCTACATGACTTTCCAGCTCTGCAAGGCTAAAAACCATCTATTTAGAAAGGGATGGGAAGAGACTGAGTAAGAACCAGGATGGTCAAGTAGCAGAGGGGTAGCCGTGTTAGTCTGAATCTGTAAAAAGCAACAGAGGGTCCTGTGGCACCTTTAAGACTAATGGAAGTATTGGAGCGTAAGCTTTCATGGGTGAATGCCCACTTCATCAGATGCAAGACCAGGATGGTATATTCCTTACCCCTATGGTTCCAAAACTTTCGGGTTTCCTTCTAATCTTTTTCTTGCACAGATGTCTCCACGTCCATTTGATCAGATACCAGAGAGACTTGGGGCTTGGTAAAACATTGAAGGGAGTGGGCAGAGTCCCTCCTTCTTCAAAGTAACTCATCCAAAGCTTTGTTCGAGCAAACTTCCATTCGATGTCTGCATGATCCTGTATACAAGAAACATAACAACTGACAAACTGCTAAATTAACAAGGTGAAAAAAAACTTACAGGGGCCCTATAAGCTAAACATATCCTGAAGTGCTAATTAAATGGCTTATAAAAAACATAGCTGTCTTTGTGATAGAAATTATAATGCAGCAATTGACTTGTTTTACCCAGTAAGAGATAGTCTGGATATTATGTCACATTTAATCTTTCTTGCATTGCTACAGATATTTAAAATAATGAAATACCTCTAAGGCAGCAAAGGAAAATTACAAATAGAAAAAATACTAACTGTCTAGCAGTGGTCTTTTGCTATAGTACCATATCATCATAACAGGCATTCTACATAGAGCATTCACTTTCTTTCTGACATATTAGTTTTGAGCAATGCTGTGGGGCCTGGGAAATGTGGTCAAAATGTGGGTCCCATTTTGTGGAGGCGCTGTTAATTGGCAACCTCAAAAATTCAAACATCATGAGTGAGGTTTCCCCAAAATCATGAGTTTAAAAATATTGGATTCTTTTAATTTGTTTTCTGGTTTTTAAGTCTTTTGGGTACTCTCAGATGGTGCTTTGAGCTTTTCCCTGCAACCATAGGGGGTGGAAATTATATATTTTTTAAATGAAAGTTGAGATTCTCATCTAATCATATGCCTCCAGGAGCTGGGTATTTAAATAAACACCAAATAAAGTGAGAGTTGCAATCAAATAGTGAGAATTGGCAAAACTAGTTGCTCTCCTGTTTTCAGGACAGTGCTGTATAGAGCTGTGGGTTTGTTACCATATAGGTAGATGTGGGCAGAAAACAATTTTCTTGTCCCAGGAAAATTTTTGAGATTACATTTTCCCCCATTCCACATCAGGATAAAACAGATCCTTATCCAAATTTTTCAGGGGGAGAAAAGAAAAGAAATTGCTTTCCTTCAAATACCCATTAGCCTAGTGATCAGGGGAACTCACCTAGCATAGGGGAGGCCCAGGTTCAAGTTTCTGTTTAGAAAATAGATTATAATAGACAACTTTTAAAAAGTCAAAATTGAAACAAAATGATTCTTTCAAAATTTTCTTTCACAGAGAATTTCAAAAATTTCTGATTGCATTCCTAATCAGATCAAAAACAAATCCTGAAATCCTTCTCGAAGTTGCATTCATATTCTCCACACAGTTCTAGTCATGACTGCATCTGCCAAAGATCAATCTATTTAATGAGTGTTAAGATATATAAAAAAAAAATAACCCCAAAGTTCTGATTAGAATAAAGATACAGTTTTCATGAAATGAGAAAACAGGAACAATTAAGGAAATGTCCGAGGCCTCTACTGCCGCTTCCTTATATGTCATCAAATCAGATACCACATCTTTGCATTCACTGTTAGTAGGAGAGTCTGTGCAATTTGTAAAGCCACCACTTTGTGAAACTACACCAGTTTCAGTTACTGCACTCTCTCCTGCAAGGGATTAGCACTTGCATAAAGTCTTAGAGAACTGAAGTGGGGAAGTAAATATTTTAAACTCTCTAGATGTGATGGTCTGAAGACGCACCAGATCCTGCTATCCCTACTTAAGCAAATCTCTCTTTAATGTGAATGGGTGCTTTGCTTGAGCAAGGAATGAAGGATCATTCCTACATCTATGTTTATGTTTGTCCCAACGGCTGACATTTTCAAAGTTGCCTAAGGAATCTGGACAACCAGTTCCCATTAATTTTATCTTTATGCTTTGTAAGAATCACTGGATATAGTACTAACCATTGATTTGGCTTGAAGTTTGGAAAATAGCTTTTTAAAGCTTAATCAATCTTGAGTGTAAAATAGAAAATATGCAACCAGCCTGTTGCAGATTCCTGATTCTCAGAGCAGATCTTGGCTAGAACAGTCTGCTCTAACCTATGCCAGTTGACAGCAACCTTGATACACCCTGCCCCTCCCACAACACAACTGCTGTGTGAGGAGCAGCTTTGCACCATTCAGAATTCGGGGAGAATTCTCATCTGGCCAAATCCAGCAGTTTTCTTGTCTGTTTGTGCTTGAAGGGCAGTGCAAAGGAACTAGAAGACATCAGAGAATGTGTCCCCGTATTCTATATTTAAATGGAATTTAATGCTGGAAAAAGCGGATGTGGAAACTGCGAGAAAATACTCATTGCAAGTGATTTAATAAGGAGAAATAACTTACAGCAATGAGCTGGTAAGAGTTATTCATCATGGCTATTAACATGTTGAGTAGAACAACCAGCGAGATGACATTATAGGTTCCAAACATGGTGGCCCCAACAAACTCAGTAAACTCATGTCGTGCCTGTACATTGGTCACGTACAGATTGATGAGACCAAATATAGACCAGAATAATGACTGTAGTGTTTCAAATAGTCTGAAAAATAAATAGATAATAATAGCAGCAAATATACATATATATCCAAATCTTTCCCTACATGCACAGTCAAAAAGCCCTTTGTGATAGCAGAGGACAGGATTTTCCCCCAATATACACAGAAGTATGTAATTTTCCAGAGAAATTTTGGTAAACTCTCCAAACTTGAGTCCTTAAAGCCAGGCATCTAAATACATAAATAGGCCCTTCAGTAAGTGGCTGCTTCTATTCAAATCACTGCTCAACATCTCTGAAAATCAGGCCAGTTATTTAAATATAGGTACCTACACTTGAACATTTTTGGCCCACATGCCTAAAGTTGATCCCATTGAAGTCAATGAGAGTGTGGTCTTGACATCAGTGGGCCAGAATTGGACCTCTAAATTAATTTGGTGTCTGAATTTCAGCAGTGGGTGTGCCATATGAAAGAAGCAGCAGCAGTGAGTTAAAATGATTTGTTTGTATCAGTAAACAGTTTGTATATTCAATTGGTAGTGTGCTTTGAGAGTCTTCTAGATAAAAGGAGCTGTAGAATTATAGGGGCATTCCCAGGCATACATTTTGTTTAGTAAAGAGCTCAGAAATTCAAAAATAAAGCAGACAATCACAAAATGACATTATAAATAAATAAATCCTATCTCCTAGAACTGGAAGGGACCTTGAAAGGTCATTGAGTCCAGCCCCCTCCCTTTGCTAGCAGGACCAAGTACTGATTTTGCCCCAAATCCCTAAGTGGCCCCCCTCAAGAATTGAACTCACAACTCTGAGTTTAACAGGCTAATGCTCAAACCACTGAGCTATCCCTCCCCTCTCCTCCCCACCTTGTGCTTCTACAGTTAAATTTAATATCCCCTTAGAGATATGGCTAGGACAGCAGCTAGGATGTCAAATAACAAGGTGCCATCTTTGAAACAAATCCTTAGGAGCTAAACAGTTTGAAAGAATATCACTTCTTTGTAACACAAAGCTGTGCTAATAAACTACAAATTATTATTTTGAGCTCTGATCAGCCCCATGCTCCTGGGCAGTGTGGAGGAAGGCTTTACACTATGTCTATGCAAGTCCTAGGGCCTGATTCTTTTATACCAGTGCAAGTCAGGAGTAACTAAACTGGACTCTGGAGTTACAGATGTGTAAATCTGGTGCAAGTAAGTGGAGAACTGGGCCCAGGGTGCCTCCAAGGAGTGGCTGTGCAGCATGTCTTTCTGCAGTGCTTGGAAAGGCATAGACAGAATGCACCACTAAACTCCCCTGCTGGCAATTTCTCATGCACTGAAGAAGCAGGAGCCACCACAACCTACCTAGACAGCCTCTTTTACGGCCATAACCACTGCCAGCACCTTCTTCAGATCCCCAGCGAAGACAGCCAAATTATCATTGCCTCCCTCAACATCACCCTGGTGGGGAAGTGGCTCTTGGTACAATTTAAATGCAGGTGACTAGCTAAATATGACTTATAGAACTCAGCTGTAACAGCTGTTTGTATCAGAAGTCTGATTCAGTGTGGAAGGTGAAAGTTCACGTAGAGAATTAAAATTCATTTAATACAGATTGGGCGGTAACCTTGTCACTTGATATAGCTAAAGAACTAAAATCACTGACTTTCAAAGTGAAGGAAAATAAATAACTGAAACTCATTATTATTTAGCCTTTAAGACAAAAGTGAGAATGTAGAGATTGAACATTTACAAGAAATTCAATTGAAGGTGGCCTTGCATTCAGGCTCCCTGGCAGCTTAGACTGAATTTTTTTCCTTGTCCTGCTTCAGTGGAACCTTGTACATCCAATTTATCCACACACAAACAATCTTGAAGTTTTTGAAAACTGAAGTTGTTCAGAAGATGACACTTTAATCTTAACAAACCGACATAGAAGAAAACCACAGCAACATTTGCCTGTAGAAGCAAACTCTTAGCAGGTTAAATTTATTTGTTTGGAGCCAGATCAGTATTTTATTGCCAAAATCACACTATCATCTCATTTTTCTCATTTTAGCTCATACCCTTTTAAGTTACTTCTGTGGACGTCTTTCTAGCATAGACCATACTTTATCATAGATTGCTGTATTTGTTATTAATTATTATTTTTTTATTAATAATAATAATAATTTGTATTGTATGACCTAGAGACAGTCATGGACCAGGATGCCACTGTGCTAGATGCTGTACAAATGCTGAACGAAAAAGATGTCTCTGCCCCAAAGAGCTTACAGTCTGAGCCAGTCTAAGTAGAGCTTACAGTCTGACTCAGTAAAATATTGCACGTATCAAATGAAAAGTAGATATGCCACTTACGTTGAAAATGCATTATTCTGCTTTTCACACCGTATTCCTTTGCAGCTGTCGGGTTCATTTGTTTCATAATAGAAGTACAGCTGGTTCAATCCATTTGCAAAAGCTAGCAGCACGAGACAGTATATGAATAGAAACTTTAAAATGTCCAGTAACATTCTTCCTAGAGATATTTGCAGAGGTCCCAGGTGAGAATTTGCAGTAAATAATGAGATCAAGCGCAGGGAACTAAAGATGTTCGCAATAGCAAACAATGCCTCAGCCACCAATGTGGGGTGCCACATATCCCATTTTTGACGCGCGAGTAAGCCACTATACTGGGAAAAAAAAGGGGAAAAAAAAGAGAGAGTTATACTTTTGTTTTCATACAGAAATCAAAGTTGTTCAGTTTCTTTGCTGAGCCATTCTGTTCAGGCATGAATAGCACAAAAAATAGCCCTTTTTGGTATGGACTATGTTTGGTTTGTCTGGCTTGTGTGTTTGTCCTTATCCAGACCTTTATCTGAAGGATAATTTATACTCGCCTTTTTTTATTTTATTATGATTTTGTTTCAGTGAAAGGATTACAAATCTGGTCTTTTTGTAACTGTCTGTGAGAGACAGTAGAAAAGCAGTACACACTGTAATTGTATTTAGCAAATTTATGAAGGTCTGGCTCTCTCGAAATGTAGAAAGTAGGTGCTGGATCCTGCAAAGTCAATGAAATTACTCAAATGAATAAGGACTCCATATATAAGCATTTGATAGATCAAGGCTTGGATAATCATTGAAAAGTTGCTATACAGTAGTTAAAGAATAAGAATATCATTTAATCTCTAATATTAAAACAATGACAATATCTATTTGTTTTCCCTTTGAGACATGCCTAATTGTTTACTTGACTCATTTTCAGTCAGTCTGATCCGTGTAATCATGAACCTTTAACAGTCCAGGCCTACCAATAGGTTCCATGAAGTTGAAATGCATTTTAAAATAAAATCTTTCTAAATACTCTTTTGTAATTTTTATTGATTATCTATTGAGTACCTTTAATATGCTCTGTGCTGTACAGAACATATCAAAAGACACAGGGCTAAATTCACAAAAGGACTTATGCACCTAACTACCACTTTAGGAACCTACATCCCAGAATAAGGCCCAGTGGGATTCACAAAACCTCTGTTCAGCTGCTCCCAAACACAGTAGGCATCTAAATTCACTTGGTATCTACATTTTTTCAGTAAAATCTCCCTAAGTACTTATGTTTCTGCCTCTGTGCATGCACACTGCTACCTCACACCAGGTGTCTGGGCTTCTTAGCCCCAAAGCAATGCATGAACCAGGGGAAGAAAGGCATTGGAACTGTGGGGCCTGATCTGGTAAGCATGCTCAGAGCTTGCCTATGGCAGTCTGATCCGGTAGGTGAGATCACGCAAAATAGCCAGTGGGGGAAAGAGGACCTCCCTCAGAACTTTTACCTCAGTGTACACAACTGGGATGTGGGAGCTGACCAGCTCAAGTTGCAACTCCAACTGAGAGGGAGAAGGGAGATGAACTGGAGTCTGCTATCTCTCAGCTATATGCCCTAACCACTGAACTATGGGAGAGCCTGAGGTGAGACTCCCTCAGTCTCTCCTGTTGAAGCTGTTCCATGCGGATAAATAATGAAAGAGTCACTGGGTCACAGAGAGAGAAAGAACAAGCAAGCATGAGAATAATTCTGTAGCCTCGTGCTGAATGCATTCACTTGGGGGAGGTGGGAGATCCAGTATCCATTGTCCAATGACTTTTTTTAACCCTCATCTATATTCGTGGGGTAAAGTTGTATCCCACAAGCATATATGTTGTAATAACTCATGAACTGGTGGCCCTCCAGCTATGCTGTTTTAGGACATTTTCACCTAGGCGTATGTACACAATTCAGTGACATTTTTTTAAATTAAGCATAAAGAACATTTGTCTGTATCAAAAATGTATGTAAGGTACAAATGTATTCCAAATGTGTTGCTCTATTATTTTGTCCCTTGTTTACACTGACATATTTGCCACGGTCAGCTGACCAGAAGAGCCACAAGCAATGTGGAGAATGCAGTGAATTTGTATGTGATGACCACTCCACATTGATCCTCATGTGAAAATGGCGTATAGGCTCACACTGAAGAGAGACTCTTGCTAGTTCTTTCAATTTGCTAGTTAAATAAAGTTTTTTTGTCTCAAACAAAGAATTGTTCTTAATTTCTGAATGCACTGCGGGGACAACAATCCCCCACAACACAGTTAATGTAACTTTTTCATGACAATGGATTTTAAATAAAAACATTTGTCCTAAAACATTAATGACGTAGCCACAGTGGAACAGCTTCAACAGACGAGAGCGCCACATCAGCCCAGTAGTGAGGGCACACACCTGAAAGGTGGTAGAACCAGGTCAAAAGCCTTTCCCTCCCTTCTCTATGGAAATGGATACTTGAATCAGGAGCCTCCCACAGCCAAGGTGTGTACCCTAATCACTGGGCTAAAAGTGATTCCCCCCGTCAGACTTCTTGCAAAAACCACATAGGTGCCCACCACCAAGAGAGGGTTTGCCACGGAGAATCCCAAGCAGAGGGAGATGCCTCCCTCCAGCCTGACTTAGGTGCCAAACTTCCGGGGGGAAGGAGGGGGCGGCTTAGGACACATCCCTCTCTTCCACATATCCCACTGACTAGATTAAGAGAGGAGATGCCTAGTGTACTGGCTTTTGTGAATCCCACTCTGAGGCACCTCTCTCTCTCTATTCATTGTATAAACAGACTAGTTGTCAGATGTAGGCTTTGTGAATTCTAGTGATTTTCTAGGTGCCTAAAAGGTGTGGCAATGTGAAGCTAGCCCATAATCCCTGTTGAAGTGCTTACAGGGATGATAATACTTCCCTATCTCACCGGGATGTTGTAAGGATAAATAGTTTAAAGGTCATAGAGTGTTTTGAGATTAACTGATGAAAAGTGCAAAATAAGAAATAGGTAGTATTAGTATTACTACTACTACTACTAAAGTCTAAGTCAAACAGACACAAGCTACATTTGCTCCCTCTACGTCAAGTCATGTCTATCTTGGTGCTTATATGGCCCTCAATACAGCAGCACCTGAGCACCAGTCATTAATGAATTCACCTCTTGGAGGTAGGGAAGTACTATTATCCGCATTTTACTGATACACAGGAGAGAACAAGTGACTTAGCCAGAGTCACACAGAAAGTCTATGACTGAGCTGTGAAGGGACTCAGCCCTAGCCACAAAACCATTTCCTTACTCTAGTGACCTTCCTCATAAAATCAAGCTTTTATTACCGCTGGCATGGTAGAGCCAATACAGCTATGCAAGAACAGGACACATGTTATTCTGCCTCATGCATCATTAACCAAATCATCAGTTCAGTTCTGATTGTAGAATCCTTATTACTTGGGATGATGTAAGTGGCAGAAAGAGCACAACTTGTGTTGCAGAGCGATGGCTGAGTTTGCAATGCTAGCAGTCAGAAAAAAAATTGACTTGCAAACTGAGAAAATTGAATATGGAAGTTACTGACAGAATAAAGGTGCAACTCCTCAATATCCTTTTCACAGTGACTTTTCTGAATATTATTATTATATACTATAATTTAGACATCACTGTAAATGTACATGGCACTTTTATAAAGATATAATGAGAAACTGCCCATGTACTGAAGAGCTGACATGCTCCGACTGAGCATTTGTAGGTGGAGAAAGAGGGAGAGGAGAACAGGAAACCTGCCAAGTGCAGGGGATATCATAAATGAAGGCATGTAGCTAAGAAGATTGAGATAGCAGTGAGAAGAGTGGATTGGAAGGAGTTTAGAGAGTAGAAAAGTAGTGAACAAATAAAAACAAAGATGTCATTAGGGAGAGGAGGTTGTAGTGACTTGAAGGGGGTGGCTAAGAACTTGGATATGCTAACAGACCAGAAGTCATTGAAAGGATTCACAAGGGGTATAATGGGGCCAGGGAAGTAGGAGAGGAAGATTAACTACAAAGGTTTGGATAGATTGGATGGTGGAGAGTTGAGGACAAGGGTGAGCAGAGAAGAGAACTAAAGGAAGTTATGACCGATATATGGAAAAATATTTTAGTAGGGGAGATTATATGAAAGGATGGATTTTGTTGATTTTTAAAAGGAGAAATAGGAAGAAGATAATTGAAAATGACAAGGAGATTGTGAATCTGTTATATGGCCAGAAATGTGAAGTGATAGAGAAGGAAGGTAGTGGGATGGGAGAGAAAGAATGGTACATTCTGTTTTGGAGAAATATTGTTTGAGAAGCTGGAGATGTCAGAAGGACACTTGGAGTTACAAGATTAAAACATAATAAAGGAGGTGAAGAGTGGAGATGTAGGTTTGGAATGATCCACATAAATGCAGTAGTTGAAATGTGGGAGCAGATGATGTCAAGAGGAAGATGTATAGAAGGGATTGAGAACAGAAACTAGGCTGATGCCAACAAGTAAGGTGTAAGCAGGGAATGAATTCTTCCCTGACAGCTAGCTGGGAGGTGGAGAGACTTTGGGTGTGTTTATGTAAATACAGTTTGTTCCTGCTCTGCTTAGATATCCAGCAAATAGAGCGAAACTTTGCTCAAAGTAATCAACTTTGGCTGGTGTTGTGTTATAAATCACTTTAGTATTGAATGCAGGGGGAGTAAAATGCTGTTACCAAAATGCTGTAATTATTGTAGGAATATAGGGAAGCAGGATTGTGCTTAACCTGTCCCAAATGAGGGGGGTCATCTTCAGCTGAAAGGACCTTGTTAAGCCAGGGGCTCAAATACCAGAGCCCTGTGAAAGTACAAGCAGAGGGGACAGGTGTCCAAGCCAGGAAGTTGTGGACTCTCCCTAGGAGTCTACAGACTGGTTTGACCTCTTTTTCCTGACTGTTCAAAGAAAGCACTAAATAGGCTTCCTTGGGAGCCTCTTTTGTTATTTTAAATGCTCAATCGGAGCTGAAATCAGTTGTGGTGGGACTGTGTTTCTGCCCAGACTGCTAAGAGCTAAAAATCACTAAGAGACTGATGTGCAGAGGTCACAGAAGAGAGGCAGGAGGCAGCAGAAGGTGACTGACACTCGACTAGCAAATGAGTGGCTGGTGAGGTGGAGAGTTGTTGCAAGTGGCCAACAGGGTGGCTGGTGGAGAGGCACAGCGAGCAGCCAGTAGGGCAGCTGGCAGAGAGGGTCAGCGGACAAGTGCCCGAGCAGCAGAGCGAGTAAGGTGCCTCCTTACCGCCACCCAGGGTGGGAGGTGAACTCTGCAGATGCACCTCTGAATGCTGGGTCTGCACTGACCAAGGACAGCAACTGTGAATTGGGTGCAGAGAAGGGATGGACATGCTAAAGGGACTTTTGGGTTGCTGGACTTAAGAACCTGAGGGAAAAGGACACTGCTCACTTCGGGGTGGGTCTTTTGCTCATGGTTTATGTTTATTACCCTGTTTGCGGTATTTCCCTAAATTAATGCCAAGTTACTTCCCTCCTTTTATTAAAAGTTTCTTTTCTACACTCAGACTGTGTGCTTGCGAGTGGGGAAGTATTGCCTCTCAGAAGTGCCCAGGGGTGGTGTGTAATTTCCCCAGGTTACTGGGTGGGGGCTTGAGCCAGTTCTGTGTTGTATCGATGGAAAGGAACCCCTAGGTATTGAACCTGGCCCTGGTTGCTGCTGACTTTGCCTGGCAGAAGGGATACATTGGGAAGAAAGAAAGATGAAGAGCTATGGATTAAAATGCTGACTGACTATTTGTCAAGGAAAGAGATGAACCAGGAGAGCACAGAATCACAGATATCAAGAGAAAAAAAAGGAGGAGGAATGAGATTGACTGACCATGTCAAAGGCGGAAGGAATATTAGTAAGAGCAGAAGAGAATAACTGCATGGCCAGGCCATGGAATGAAAAAGATACTAGCACAAATTGATACCTATTGTTTGAGAGACAGGTTTTAATAAGCACATTTACTCAGGAGCTCAGTAACTCCTGAGAAGTGAAAGAGAAAAGGGAAAACAGATCATTTATGGAGAAGACAGCCTATTAAAAAAAAAACTAGTGAAAGAAATATCAGCAAATGGGCCGCTCTAAAGATGCTAATATTTATTTCATTTTTGTTAGTTTTTTATGAACCACAAATGTCTGTTTTCTCCATAAATGATCTCTTTGGACATTCCTCCTTTATTTCTCAGGAGTTACAAGGCACCTCAGAAATATTCTGATTATAATCTGTTATTCAAACTGCAGATTCCAATTTGTATTGCTGTCTCATTCTCCTTCCTAATCATTATGATTGAAATCTGCAAATGTTCATGGAGTGCAATTAGGCATTTCACTGCATATCAAATGTCAGAGCTCTGTAGGACCCTCAGCAAATCTAGGAGTTAACGTATTTCTTTGTGTGAACTGTAATTTTATAATTATGGGTCTACAGTAATTTTATATTGAAACTGAATATACTATACTATATATTATATATAATATAAACTGCATCTTATATAAAGACAGACCATGATGGGACTGAAAAGGGACTTGCTTAATAACAAGGCCAAAAAATATCCTTACTAAAAGAAACTAAACAAACCCAGTCAAAACTTCCCACCTCCACTGGCTTCCTGTAAATTGCTCATTCAATAGTTTCCTCAAAAACAGTATGTGTATATTTAGTATATTAACTCGCTTTAGTTCATTTGCACACTATAGGGTTATAAAATGAATTAGGATATGAGATGGCTATTTGATAGTATGTCAATATAGAGTCATGAGACATTGAATAATATGAAGTGAGTACAAGAACGTGAGATTTCCCGTAAAAGAGAAGATCATAGAAACATAAAGTATTTTATCTTGATTCCAGCAATGGCTTATATTAAGTAATTCAAAGAAGGTAAAAACACAAATATATCCTGCCACCTCAGTAATGCAGAGCTTTGATTCTGCAATTCCACAGTGCATGGGACTGACTTCAATGGGCTTTGGATGAGGCCCTCTCTGGAGGGTTCCTAACAGATCATCATCTTACACTGACCAAACACTGATGGAGCATGAGTTTTGATTTCTTGAGTTGCTCATATTGTAACAATTGATAGAATTTCTGCACTCTACTTCTACCCAAACACAACCTTTCGGCATGTTGCAAAGGCAGTCATTTACTTAATAACTATTTAATACATAGGGGAAATACATAGTCCACACCTATGGAAAACCGAAGAAAGCAAATATGGACAGATTAGAACTATGTAAAGACTAGAACTTCAAAGCAAATTTATCATGTATATTAATGATGCCAGAGGAATATGAAATAACAGTTCCTGATGATTATTCACAGAAAACCATACACAAGATTAACATCCAAGACAGTTGTAAGCATTGGGAAGTTGGCCAGATAATCACTTTTTACCTTCCAGAGCAGAAACCATAAATTGCAGAATGATCATATGATCCTAAGGAGAGACAGTGTGGTCAAGTTATTATATAAATGTGAATAAGGAGACCTCGTTCTAGCTGCAGCTCTGCTATTGACCATCTGTCTGACCTTAATCAAATCACGTATGACTCTTGGTATCTCAGTTTCCTCATCTATAATAAAGGGATAAATATTTTTCCTACCTCAGTAAAATGCTTTGAAATTCTTGGATGAAAGGTTAATTCTTGGATGAAATTCAAATTATTGTTATTAGCACATGTATGTCACAATCTGTACTGTACATTTCAGAGAACCAGTAGAGAAAAACAGAATAATCAGCCACAAGATGTTAAACAACAACAAAACTGAAGCACAAAAAATATACTTTTTCTTACTGTGCAGTTAATACTCCAGTGCAAGTGAATGTCTAATCTTTGGAATTGGCTAAATATCAGTCAAAACCATTTTACAATGCCAGAGAGATAGGCTAAGCATCCCAGTGTTTGAAGCACTGATATTTAGGGGGGAAAACCCATCCTTATACTAATTAGCAGAGTAGATTCAATATGGAAATGATTGAGACAATAAATATGGAGCCCAACAATGTAGTTTATATACAGAGTCACTTTTCAGGATAGAATTGCACTCTAAATATGTCCTCTGCCCCCAAAGTGATAGAATTACATAGCATTTCATGCTAATGGGCCAGAGCCACTTATTTAGTGACATCAGCTGTGTGCAATCTCTTATATAGCTGAAAACATACAGTAATGGAAGCCATGCTTCAGTTTAATAAAACATTAAAAGTATCCTTGGGTGTAATGCATCAAAGTGAGAGAAGGAGTACTTGACTTAGCAGTGCAAAACATACTGTAGTTTCAAAATATAAACAGAATCCTTTGTTTTACAGCATAAATAGTTCTATTTGTATTTATAATCCTCAATTGAAGCAGCTACATCCCTTAAAATGAATCATGCCTTTATGAACTTAAAATGTATGAGACTACAGTACATTTATAACCATGTGACATTTAACTTGTGTGTTGGTAGATAAACAGGTATAAGAGACAGGGCCCAGATCTTCAAAGGTATTTAGGCACCTAACTCCTTTGAGGCTCTGGACCCTGGTCCTCAGATGAACATAAGACACACACTTATCACTGGGGTGGGAGAATGGGCAAAGAAGGCTTTAAGATATCCTTTTGCATTGTCCCGATCCTGGACCTAACTAGGGGCTCCTCCAGTCCCTGATGTAATTTATAGCAGCATATAGGCTGCTCTAAATAACATTCAGCTGCTTGCAGCCTCAAAGGTTTGTTATCAGCCAGGATTTTTTCTTCCAGCGATTAACTCTTTTTTTTTCTGGGAACATCTCCCACATGAGGGAGTAGCATTGAGCTGCTATGCCTCTTATACAAGGAAGCTGGTTAAGATGGGTGTCTGACTACGTTGTGCCACTAGAGTGATACACAACAGGTAGAACACATTTGAGAATTGGGCCTATATAATTATTTCAGTAAATACAGGCAAAACTATATTTCAGAAAAAATAGTCATGCAACGTTTAGCAATTGAAAGTAAAGGTCATATATTATAACACTTTGGTAGTGTTTGGAATCCTAGGTCCTCATTTATTCTACAACTGGAAAACAATCATATTTTAAGAATTTGAAATAAATGTGATTGATTAATCAATTAACCACTCATTATTTCAGTTGCTTATATCAGATGCATTATTTATATACTCTGATTTAATCATTTTACCAAAGGAAAGGTGAAAAAAAAAGCAAGGACAAAAAAGCTAGTTGGATTTAAAAATCACAGGCATAATAAAACAAATAATTGCAGAATTAAAGGTAATATTTTATGCACTACTGTGTTTACATTTGGAGTCTGATTAGCATCATGACATTAATTTGGAGGGTAATGGATGAATATTACTTCAGACACTGTCACCTTGGAATCTGATTACAGAAGGCAGAAGCTGCCTGGGAGATGAAAGGATTATTATGGTTTCAAATTAATATTGTTCTAAAAGGAAAAATTGGATGTCTACAATGTTTTAGAAAGGTTTGCATTATCAATGAGGTTGTTATTTTGCATTTTGGACCAATAAACCTGCTATTTCCTGGTCACTGTATATGAAACTGTGTCTGCATATCAAAGCACATTCCATTAGCTTTCTGAATAAAAGGGGGCAGATTTTTCTCCGCCTTTTCAACTACCTTTGCTCTACCTGAGTGATGCACAGGGATTCGAATTTGGCCACAGCTGCCTAGGTGAAAATTCCCCTGAGAAGTTCTGAGTGGGTGTGAAATCAGCACAAGCAGCTACTATTCTACACCCCGCCCTACACACACCCTGTTGAGATGCAGCGGTTCCCAAACTGTTGGTTGCAATTCCAAATGGTTTTGTGCCGTCAGTAGATGGGGTTGCAGGTCCAAAGGACCAGATTCGGACCACGAGATGATGCCATCTGCCCCTGAACGTGTCCGGACCTACTGCTCAAACCCTGCACTAGGAGGTTGCCATTTTGTACATCTAAATGGCAGCCTCCTCATGGCGTGACCTTGCATGTATGGTGAATGCATTTTGTAAAATGGCAGCCTCCTGGTGTGGTGTTTGTACAGCAGGTCTCGACACATGAGCTGTGAGGAGGTGGCTGTGCGGATGCCATTTGCCCCATCTGGCTGTGCAAGCATTCAGCTGAGAGACTTGAATCCAGAAGATGCTTTTCTGTGGGCAGCAGCCTTCTCAACAGAGCATCCTCTCTGCTTGAGTGGGTAGGAACCTGTGCTAGCTTTTTCTGAGAGGGAATCTGAAGTGGCTTGTGAACTCCTTAAGACAGGGCCCATATTTTTTTATGCCACCCTGAGTACCCTTATGGCAATCAAGCATAAAGGATCATTGTAAGTCACTGTCTCTCTGCTGCCGTAGTATCAGCACACAGGGCCTTCCTAAGTCCTGGCCTCATCTGCTTAACTATGAATTCCTCTTTCTGACTTGTGAGATGAGGCACAATGGACTCATGTTTGCGCAGGGTATCTGCTTCATCCTCCAGCAGTTAGTCTAGTAATGCAGTTATGTGCAAAAACCAACCATGCAAAAAATGTGCAGGCAAATATGGTGAGGCTTTGTGTATGGCTTCACCAATGTTTTTGTCAAGAATGAAGAAAGGACAAAATGCCTGCTATGTCACATAGTGTTAGCTAGCAAAAGCTTGAAGCCTAATAAACTTAAATGGCCTTTGTAAGCCCTTCACAGGGAACACGTAGGAAAACCAAGGTCATTTTTCCAGAGCTGGAAAGAAGAACTTTCATGTCAACAAGTGAAATTCAAGAGAGCCCTGTCCATCTCTGACCACACACAAAAGGCATCATCTGACATGAGTTACTGCCTTGTGCAGGCCAAGAAACCTTACATAATCGGAGAGATTTTGATTTTGCCAGATGAAATCAATGGTGAAGATAATGTGTGCGGAAACGGAGGCAAACAAATTCAAAGACATACTACTCTCCAACAACACAGTCAATTGAAGGATTGAGGTGATAGCAGTAGATCAGGAAAACACACTGGTGGAGAGTCTGAAAAACACAGGTGCTTTTGTTCTTCAAGTGGAGGTGAGCACTGAGGGTCCTGATGCACATTTCTTGGCTTTTGTGAAATACATGGGAGAGTGCAATCCTTGAAGACATTCTATTGTCTCCCTCTTCCTGGACACAAGACAGCACAAGGAATGTTCGATGTACTACATGGCTACAAGCAAAACAAAAATGTCCTTGGTGATCACATTGTAGGCTTTTGCACAAAGGGAACTCCATCTATGGCAGGCCACCAGCAGGTCTGCATGCCTTGGTAAAGAAAGTTGCTCCGTCTGCTCTGTGGACTCACTACATGAATCACAGAGAACAACAGGCATAGAAAGCTCTGAATCCAGAGCTAGGTGAATTTTTGCAGTATCATCTATTGTGAACTACATCAAGAATCAGCCTCTTTGCATGCATCTGTTTGCAAAACTGTGTGCAGACATGGGATCTGATCATGACATGTTTTTATTCCACACTGAAGCTCGCTGAGGAAAAGTACTGGGATGATTTTTTGAACTGAGAGACGAGCTGTGTGTTTATACAATGGACTGCAAAAAGAGTGAATTTGTTGATTTTCTAAGTGACCAAAGGAAGATGTGCCTTCCTGGCTAAGTCACAGACATATTTAGGAAACTGAATGAAGTGCATACAGGTCTGCAAGGAAAGAACACCCACATTCTTCAGCTGAGTGATTGACTCACAGGATTAATGAAGAAAATTGTTTTCTGGAAGAATAATCTATTAGAGACAAATTAGGAATCCTTCCCACAGCTTTCTAATTTCCTGGCTGTCAATGAAATTATTGAGCCTCCCACACAGGTGATGGTTGAGCAGCTCAGCCAGATGGAGGAACAGTTTGCATCCTTTTCCCTCAACTTGGACATGACAACGTATGATTGGGTGTGAAACTACTTTCAGTGCAAGCCCGATACCATGGATTTGCCAGCAGCTGAAATCGAACAGCCCATCAAAATGTCCCCTGATCAATTCTTGTGAGTAACATATGCCCAACTTTCTCTCCCGGAATTCTGGTTCACTGTGAAGAATGATTATCTTGCACTCTCAGCATGCACCTTGAAACTGATAGTGACATTCACGACCACATAATTGCATGGAGCTGGATTCAGCACACTTGTGTTCATCAACTCTCAGTATCTATCTACCATTGATGTCAAATTGGAGATTACATATGCAATTTCTACCACATCACCGGACTTTGAGAAGCTGTGTCACAACGTGCAAGCCCATGTGTCACATTAGCGAGCATTAAATATATTTAATGTGCAATCTTCTTGGATTCCTTGGTCACTATGTTGCTTTGTTGTGATCTGGGGTCACAGGAAACAGTAAGTCTGAAAATGGGGTCATGCAGGCAAAAAGTTTAGAAACACCTAATGTGATAGAAGAGGGAGATGGCAGGTCAGGTGTGTAGGGGCTCTGTTCTACTCTGCCAATTATCAACTGGGCATATAGACACTGATGAACCATTGCCTTACCTTACATCCAAACATCTCAAAATGCTTTACTTATCCTGATGAATTAAGCCATCCAACATCCCGTGGCATAGATAAAGAATATTAAAACCATTTTACAGATGGCAAAACTAACAGGTTAGTAAAGTGATTCATTGAGTCATTCTAGTAGTTTATCAACCCAAGAAACTTTCAAATATAGAAGCAAGTCAAAAAGTATAACCTTAGTTACTTAATATATTTGTTAATAAATATTAGCTAAGAATAGAATGATTACCTTTGAAAATGCAACAATTTTCAAAGCAATTGTTGCCAAGTATAAGGAGTTCATTACGAAATCCATTAGGTTCCACCAGTCATGAATGTAATCCTGTAGTCCACCATCCCACATCTGTTTAATTTCACCCCATATGAAACCTGTAAATATAAAAGAATTCATTCTAAGCATGGTTTTCAGAAGAATTTTATACAGATCAGTCATTTTAGACTTCATCTTCTGATTCATGTTTCCAAAATGCATTCACTAAGCAAGCGAGAACTGACATGTCATTCATCTAAGCATACAGCTTCATTTTCTTTTGCTTTCCTTATATTACTTTTTCATTACATTCTAAGGAGTATATAAAAAATAGTCTAAGATAGCAACTATTGCCATATTTTGTCCTTAGCTGTGTGTTCCAATGGAAACTGCATAACTGAAGAAACTGACCATTACCTTATTTCAATAGAAATTTATGCTATCATAGGGTATAGAGATTTCAACTTTGTTATCCACAATGGTAGGTAACAAATCTCCTATATCTCTTAAATCCTTAGTGTCATCAGCAAACTATTTCTAGCTGAAATATTAAAAACCATAGTACATTCATTTTAAATCTGATGGACTGGGAACAGTTTTCAGGTGTACTCCCCGCGTATCGCTTTTGACATAGCGATACAGAAATATTTAAAGCCTCTGGGAAATTTTGCATGAGGTCTGATGTGAGCTCAACTGAACAGCTCCAAAGAAAGGCATGTGGAGACACTTTAAAGCTATAATCATTAGAGGCCTCCCTCGGGAGAATGTGCTGAATTAATGCTTGCATATTATGAGGATGTATGGATGCATACATTTAAAATGTACGTTTTACATAAATATGTACAGTCTTTCGGTTAAATATACCAGTTGAAGTTTCACATTTTTCAGTTTTACTTTCTTCTCTAAGTGAATTTAAATGTTCAATAAAGGTGCCAGGCTGTCAGCAATGGAGAGTGAAATCTATTTACACTTGGGGGAAATACCAATATGTTATTTATCACCATTTCCTTAGTCGTCTCTTTCAGCAACATTAGGCAGAGGCCTAATGAGCCTTGTATCAATAAACTCTATAATTAGGAATTGCCTTTCAGTCATAATCAATATTTTCACCAAAGGTGGCTACACGAAGGAGACGTCAGACTCAACTCCAAGGAGGCATTGCCTCTTTTGCCTTCATTGGTGCCAAAGATAGTTTTGTTATGTTTTTCCTGACATCAGAAAATAAAGGACCTGATACACACAGTGGTGGTAAGAAACTAATCTTTCTTCCCGTACCACAATCACATGTTACGAAAGGTTAGAATGTTGTCACATGGCAGGACTCACTGTACATAGACTGCCCTGGTTACTGTTACATCATAGGTTTCAGAGTAGCAGCCGTGTTAGTCTGTATCCGCAAAAAGCACAGGAGTACTTGTGGCACCTTAGAGACTAATAAATAAATTTGTTAGTCTCTAAGGTGCCACAAGTACTCCTCTTCTTGTTACATCATAGTGCAGAGACGCTGTCCACTCATATAAGGGAAGGAGCATCCCTTTTAAAGAGATACCCAACCCATTCTAGCTGTGCTACTGAATGTCAGTCACTTTGGAGTGGGGGAGATCGGAGTGTGACCGGGGACCTCTTCATGCCAACTGGCAGAGGGCATAAGGGGTGCACAGGAGTTTACAGGGATCTCCAGGGTCTATTATCTACATTATAGTGAAGTCTCTCTTGAGAGCCACTCCTCATAACCGTTGCAAAATGTAGGTAAGGATAATATTTAAAGAGTTTTGTATCTATGCTGGAAATTATGTTCTTAAGGTCTGTGAGTAAAGCAGGTCACCAAGAGGTGACAAGCACGTTCCTTTCCGACAGGAGGTAACAGACATTTCTCGCTCTGTCTGGTTATATGTAAATTGAGTATTGTATGCTTCACAATGGAAGGCTATTTACACACTGAGCCAGGTTCTTGAAGAACATACAAGAAGCCTACAGGAAAAAACAGCCAGTGGGAAGTCGAAGGGGCCTCCTGTTTATGAGTAAAGACAATGGATTGTTGGAATATATCTAGGGGAATGGGGCTGTACCCATATTCTTCACCTAGGAGACAAGCTGCCAGCGTGCATGTCTTACATACCAAGGGTCACAGACAGACAGACTGTAAAATACTGGGAGAAAGACTCTGCGGTGAGCTAAACCCTACAGGACCTGAAAATATCTTGTTAGATAAGTCTAGGCTCTAGAATGCTTATAATTTTATATGTAACCATTTGGTTCCATTAATTTTACTTGCTTCTTCTTGAATCTCTATTCTTTGTTAAATAAAATTTCTTTGTTAAATAAACAAGACTTCCTCATGCTAAAGGCAGGTGATAGTGAGATGCCTTACAACCAAGATAACCCTAGGAAGCATCACTCTCCCATTCAGTCATCCTCTCTTCAAAGGACTGAGTGGGAGAGGTGCTAACCTCACCAAGAGTCCCTGAATTTGGCTTGCCATTGGGAAATTTAACCAGAGTTAAGGATAGGGACAATTGTGTAAATGGAAAGACCCCAGCACAAGGAGGCCTTAGAGATTCATGGGTATATCAACCTAAATAAATTCTTCTCCAATTCATCTCAGTTAAGTATTCCACTTAGTATACTGCTTGAGGACAATGCAGAATGGCATTGGGATGATTAGTAAGACAAAAGTTTACGGGAACTAAAATAAAGTGGTCATGGAAGCATTGTTGCTGAAATAATTTGACATTACAAACAGCCTAAGATCTGAGTTGACGCAACCTCACAAAGGCTGGGGGCTGTTTTTCTGGCAGACAATAACTTAATGACAAATGCTTTCAAAGCATTATCTAACTACAACAGAACTATGTCCAGACTGTTCATAAAAAAAAATTAAAAATAGCTAGCATTTTCTTCAGTGTTATGAGTTTATGGGCAGAAAGCAGCCATATTACAGAAACCATTGTTCTAAGCACTGCCTAGGTTTCAGAAAATGATCATGAAATTGCAAATAGTCTCTTTAATTGTGAAATGCAGGTCTCATAACAGCATTTTTAGGGCAGAAATGCTTTCAAGAGGGCCTATAAAGAGCTTGGCTTTTAAACTCTTGTCTGCCATCTTTATAATCTGATGCTGGAGCATAAAGATAGAAAGCTGAAAGAGGTTGGGCACTGCAAATATATGCTGAAATGATGAACACGCATTAGATGAAACATTTGTCTAAGTGGATTGCAAGCCAGGAAAGGAACACTACAAGCTGTATGCAATTCAATAGAAGACAGCAGATATAGTGGAGACCCAAAGCTAGGCTGCTTACCACTATAACAGAAAACTGGTGAATGGGACTTTGTCTTGAATCCAACTTGAGAATTATAATGTATAAAACCAGAGCTGGTCAATATTGGAAAATTTTTTAAAAAGTTTTTTGACCAAAAAAAAAAGAAATTTAAAAACTGAAAATTGTTATTTTTTTTTCAAAAAACACTATTTTGTTGTTTTGGTGGGAAAAAATCAGATTTTTGTAAAAAATTCAGGTTTAGAAAAATTGGGGATTTTGTTGTCTGAAACTGAAAAATTTCACCAAAAAAGCCCCAAAATGTTTACTGAAACACTTAAAATAAATCAGTTTCCAGAAAATCAAAATATGTTTAGTTTTCATTTTTCATTGAAAAACTGAAAAAAAATATTCAAAGGAAAATAAAATTTCCTAAGAAAGTTTTCATCTTTGAAAGGCCATTTTTGCACTGAAGAACTATTTAAAAGAAAATCAAATAGCTCTTTAAAAAACTAGATTCAACTTAATTTTAAGAGAGGACATTTGGTTATTTTGATACTTGTTTTTAAAATAAAATTTAAAAAATACTGGTATCGTTTTTTGTCTACCAAATACAAACAGCACAGGCATTAGCAATACAGGTTTCCTTGCACTGCCTCACCAATGTGACTCTACTGGGGAAAGGGTAGTTCAGTCTCTGGTGAGAGTGCCAATTAATTAAGGTATCAAATGTTGCAATGTTTTGGGTGATGAAGATATCCATCCACTAAGATTTGAGTTGAGACCAAAATCTCCTTTCACATAAACTCCCAAACACCTGTCAGATTATAAAAAAATTTGGTCACTGACGATTAATCCCATTGTCAATGAATCTCCTAAATCACTCACCATAAATTTTACTTTTAAACAACACTTTTCCCCCCATTTCCCATTAAAACAATTAATCAATTACAAAGTGATGATATATACATTGACAAAAATAATCAGATGCATCTTGGTTAAATCCCCTTCTAGAAAGCAAATTCAGAATGATTATAAAATAAAACTGATTCTCAAGTGTCTGTGGAGAGATGAAAATGTTATCCTGTCTCCACAACACAAACATTTGGAAAACTGCCTTCTGTTGTTTATAAGTATATTCCAAGATTCTCAAAGTCATGGCTAATGCCTCATTGTAATGTAATGTCAGGACTGGTGGAAAAAAAGCAAGAGAAACAATATTTTGAACTAGTAAAAGTACTTCTGGTTTTAAAAAAATATCTGTGGATCCCATTCAGATGCTGGTTCTCACCTTTCCCACAATTGGCCAGCCACTCTGTTACTATATTGCTTTGCACAACATCAACTGATGAGAAGTAAGATGCAAGATCTGCAACAGTGAATTTCTGACATGCCAAGTTCAACTACTGCCTTCAGTAGTTGGTCGGGGTAGAGGAGCGTTTACCGTACCCCATTGTGTTAGGTACAGACTGGGACCCTCCCCCTGGAGGGAGAAGGAAAGGTTCCCAGAAGAAGGGGATGGGGACCCCTAGACTGAAAAGCCTCGGGGAGGAAGAGGAGCCAGGTCCTCGGGGTAATGAACATGAGAACCCTAGACATCAGAGCCCGGATAGGGTAGACAGAAGGAAGGAGGTGTGGGGAGAAGGCCAGCCCAAGCCCCTTAGAGAGAGGAGAGGGACAACTGGAGCTCCCCACAACACAGCTCCCAGGAGAAGAAACGGGGACCCTGCTTGGTGGTTTGGGGGAACCCGAGGCCTGGGGTTTCCAGCAGGAGGTCAGGATTGGCCTTGACTCCCTACCGGAAGAAAAGGGGATAAAGGAGAAGGGACACCTGCTGGGGTGCGATTGGTGTGAGGACCTGTGGGTGGCGGCAGAGCTATGGGGACATCCACCCCCAGACCAATCTACTTTTTTGCGGGTGGGGGATGAAGGAGCCTCCAGGAGATGACGCCGGTGATTGCCCGAAAGAGGGGGAGAGGCTTCCCCGGATGAACACCACCGGACAGGGGTGGAGAGACTGAGGAAGGACAAACCTGGTGGTTCATAAGGGGGGAGGTGTGTGACAGGGTGCTGGCTAGAAAACCCTGAGCCAGACCTCGGTCACACCAGCTCCAATCAGGAAAGGGGAACTGGAGCTGGCTGAGTAAGCCTAGGCCTAAGTGGCAAACGGGGAACAGCTGCCGGCCTCGTTATCCAGGGGCTACATAGAGGCTGTCAGGAAGGAAGCCACAGGAGAGGAAAGGGAGGAGTCAGGGAGTTAGAGGCTGCTCTCCCCTGCTGGCTGCAGAAGCTAGAAGTCCCTGAGGCTGTTTGCCTGACACTGTCTGTAGCTACAAATGGTGGGAACTTGTACTGTAAATAAAGAGCATGGGTGATTGCACCAAAGCAGAGGTCTCTGGCTGATTTGTGGGTGCAGAAGTGGCAGAAGATAGAGGGGCACACTTGTGCCCATTACAAGGGGATTGTCTCTTAAATAATTACATAAATAAAATAAGAATAAGAATCCTGCCATTTTCTGTACTCCGGCACTTTCCAAAACCGTGTATCTATATAGTAGTTACATTAAAAATACATTGAAAGTCCTTTGCCCAAATGTTACTATCAAACACATATGCATTGTTGTTGATAACTATAGTGGTAGCTGTAATGAGATGTAACTTAGTACATCTATCTTACTTTAATTATGTTCCATTTTTTTCCTCTCATTTTGTCATGCCACTGCAGTTCAAGGCTCTGGCAAAGAAATAATACATGAGATGATGGTTTCACAGTTTTTCTGACAGACCAGAAGCAGTAACACTGAATATCTTGTGAAATTTCAGCTCAATCTGGTATGGCTAAATGTTCTAGGAACCTTTGGGTTTGTCTGAAATGAACAGCCAAACCTTTTCAGGTTTACCCATCTTGGGATCCTGTGAACTAGGAGGTGCCTCTGTGGGTTAAATGTAGTTTTCATGGTCTTGGATATATAAAAGGCATCAATTTTTATGTTTATTTTGACATAGACTCCTAAGTCACTAGGGACCAGTTTTTAAAGATATTTAGATGCCTGAAGATACAGATAGATTTCTAGTGGGATTCTCAAAAGTACCAATTAATTAGGTGCCTTGGCACTTTTGAGAATCCCACTAGAAATCTATCTGCATTTCCAGATACCTGGAGACTTTTAAAAAACTGGTCCTGGATGTTTTTGAAAGTATTCTTTGGTCAGCCTCTTGCAAAGGCCCTCCATGTGCAGTGCATTTGGTGGTTATTAACTTATTTAGACTCTGCAGGATATATGAGACACCAGTAATAACCAAAAAAAACAAAACAAAACAGTATCTGAGTAAGTTTCTGCAGGTTAATAAAGAAAACAACTTGTGCCATGGAGGCTACAGAGTCTTTTATTAAACTACCCTGAGGACTCTAATTGAGTAGACCTATTGAACAGACAGTAATTGCTTTATTCCTTTTCATTCTTTGACATCCTCAGCTGCTTTCTTTTGATTTTCTGTCTAAATCTCATTTTAAGTGGTTGAGTAGTTTACAATCCAGGGAGGAGAAGACGTCTGCAGGTGCTAGCTGTGCCAGCCTCTTGTTGGTAATGAGCTGTGTAAATAAGTTCTTCCTGTACACTTATGCCAGGAAGTCAATTTTAAGGAAGGTTTGGAAATGTTGGCAAATAATAACCATTCATTCAGGGTGAATGAATGGTTATTATTTGCCAACATTTCCAAACCTTCCTTAAAATTCAGACCCTTCATTTATATTTAGGTACCTAATTAGACTTTGGGAGATTATGGACCTATTACAGGCAAAAGGCAATGAAGGCTGAATCCTGCAAAGTACTGCATACCCTTAATTCCCACTGGCTTCAATGGCAGTCAGGGTCCTCAGCACCTCACAGGATCAAGCTGTGAATTAACTGGTTGCTGAATATAACTAAAATTCATGACAACATCTAGCTACTATTTAAATCATCCATCCATCTATCTATTTAATTGTATCCAAGTGGAACCGAAACAGACATGAAAACATATTTCCCCACTATATAGATTGAATTGTGTTGTATTCAAAAGTCTCACTCTAGGAGGGAAAAACAGCAAAAAGTAGTAGAAATTGTTTTGATTTGACTTCAGAAATTCAGATGCAGGCTCGATTTTAATTTTAAAAATACTGTTTTTTTCTTTGGAAATGGTTAATTTGTGGCAGGAACAAGTTAATGAAGACTCTTAATTTTATGAAGGTAGAATTGGAAAATATTTTTTACATATAACAATGTCTTCAGTGTCACAAATAGAGAAATACTGGAATTATTGCAAAAAATATAGTGAAGCAAACTCAATATTTTTGCACAGTGCTGCTGTTGACTCATACTCAACAAATAGGATATTTGGATATGCTTCCATGCTCTCAGATATATTCTGCACAGGAGTCTGTATATAGCAATAAAAATAAAATATGTCCTGCTCTCAATGTGAGGTATAAATCTTGCGGAATTTGTTTTATAATCTTTTAAGGTTTCATTGGCATTGCTTATGGCTTTAATATGCCGACAGTTATTATGTTTATTTAACGTACGAATTATTTTCTTGCTTTCACAAGATTCTACAGGGGATAAAAAGGGTAAACTTGGGCTTATATCTATATTACCTAAAAGATCCTTAATTTTATACATGTTAACATCTAGCCCAACAGTTCATTGCTACAATCCTATACTAATTAATTTGTATACTTCTTGTTACTCTAATTAGTAATTGCCGTGCTTCAGTGCTGGTATAACAATTTAATGGCGATATTAATCTAGAATATTTATCAATTAAGAGTGGGATTTTCAAAAGAGCCTAAGGCTCAGATACTCAAAGGATCAATGGGAGTTAGGTGCCTAAATACCTTTGAGTGGGGCCCAAGTGATTTAGGAGCACAAACCCTGTTTATTTTCAATGAACTTGTGCTCCCAAGTCACTGTGGCACTTCTGAAAATCAGTAGGTACTTAATCTCATTGTTAAACTGAATACATAGTCATATTTGAATTTTAAATTGTCCTATATTTTTTCAAAATCTTTTTTGCATGAATCCATAGTTCTATAGTAGTGACAGAATGAGTCACCATTATGAACTATATTAATCTTTTCAGTAGTAGTTTTATGTGTACTAGAACAAATCATTTGAATAGTCCTCCAAGCTGCACATTTTGTTACTTTAACAGATAAAAGGATTTCAGTTTTGGAATAACACCAATGATGGCGCTTGCTTGCTTAAAAATATGACCAAGCTCCAGGTATTATGTACTGTCTTGCCAAATACTGACTCCATCAATAAAGTGTTCTGGCTACAGTAAAACAGCAGACTGGGATAAATTTTTGCCTGGATGCTATAACCTTTTATATTATCTTGTAAAAATAGAGTGTTTGTAATTCTAAGCCATTGCCATTGGGATGGAAGTCATAACTGATAAAAGGCTATGTAAAACTCAAGGCTCAGAAGGTCATTGTTAATTAAAGGAACTACCTTTATTTTCTGAGCTTTCTATTCATACATTACATTATATATCAGATGCTATAGTTATGCGCATCATAGAAAAGCCCATGAGGAAATTAATAATTCTTCCTTCAGAGCAGGGCTTGAACGGTGTGCAGTAAAAAAGGCCTAGGGTCAAGCACTGAACAATAAAGAGATAAAAAAATATTGAATACCTGCTCATTCAGTTAGCATTATCCATTTGCTACTGCTAAATATGGGGGGACATAAAACGCCCAAGTTTTTAACATGGGCAAAACTATTTTTTTTCTACCCTCTATTCTTGGAAATGGCTCGACCATTTTAGCTCACACCCTGCAAAGAAAATTGTAGCCCAAACAGTTATAGTTTGGCAAACGTATAAGCAACTGAAAGCAGGGTCTTATAATGGAAAGTGTTTGGGCAACCTTAATATGCAGAACAAAGGAAACGAATAACATTATTTGAAAAAGCAGGATTTCGTTCCCTTTCATTTTTGAGCCCTGGGTTACAGTGGTTCCAAAGGTCACATAATTTATGCTTAACTTACTCTCTTAGCTCACAGATATCATATGTATTCATTGAATCTTCTTGGACAGAGATCTGTTCCACAATGTAAGTGTTCATTTTCCTTCACCATGCTTCCTTTGTCTCCATCTGGGTGTGTGTTATTTCATCTGGGTGGCCACATCACCCTTTATCTCTGCTCCCTCTAACAACTCAATTTCCATTACCTGCTGATCAATATTTTATGCTTCTTTCCTGACCTGTTGCTGGTAATGATTCCCCTGTTAATGTCACATCTATAAACAGTTCATACTGAACTTTTGCATATCCATTTGTAGTGTCACTAGATATAAGCAGACTAAGCAATTGCCCCAAACAGCTCAAGGGTGCCCCAGTTTAGTATTTACCATTACCAAAATACCATTCATCTTATTTAACATGGACTTAACAAGTGTATTATTATATATTGTGTTGGTATATTTTTTGATTTGCAGAAATAATGCAATTATTATTTTTAAGGGGTCAGTAAGAGGGGGCCCAAAGATACTCTGGCTTAGGGGCCCCCGGTGGGCTCGCACCACCTCTTGATTCAGATACACTTTGCTCTCAATGCTCAACAAGACTATACTATCGCACTCATCCCACCTAGAATTTCTTCAGCCATGAAGTTGTGTATTTTGCACAATTTACAAGCCTCCTCCTTTCCTATAGGTTCTCACTCTCTAATAACTTGTATCAAACAATCTGACAGAAAGAACAAGGCATGGAACCAAATTGTTAAAAAAAAGCCACTAAATCCCTGTTCTTTTTACATTCAATACTATCCAGAGCCTTATTAAGCTGAATATTCTAGAGAAGACCATAGAAATACACCCTCAATTTATCCAAACAAACCCACGCTGAAATATTAAAAGTGTTATGGAAACATGAAAATTAACAACAGAAAAATAGGAATTTTCCATGCCCTTTCAAGAACGTGAGATGGACCCAACCTGGAAAATTCTACAATCTGAATACTACTACTACTAATAAAGTTATAAGAACCCAAATTATTCTTCTTAAGAATTTTCTTCTCATAGAAGTTCCTCATCTTCTTTGAGGAAAATCTTTTATCTCTTTCTTTTTCTGACACTCTTGTTCACTCTTTTCCCCAGCAATCTAGCATAACTACAGTAAGTGAACCCTATCAATGCAGTGATGTTTTTTTGTCAGAGAAACTTTCTCTCTTGTTGTTATGTCCTCTAAGTCACTTGCAGAATGGTCCAGAAAAAAGACAGCCACCTGAAGAACAGTATATGCACGCCAACCTAATACTACTATGATATCAAGATCCCATTGCCATTTGCTACATCCCCACAGAACAGACTGGGGAAAACACCAATGAGTTTATTAGAACACAGCTATTGACTATAGAATTCACAGAAGTGAATGTCCTGATTGTCTATTCCTCCATTCCTGTGCTAAGGGCAAGATTGGAGCGGGAAAGACAAAGATGGCTTAAGCCAACTTTGTTGTCACCCTATTCTTGGGTTATCTGGAGGTCTGACATAAATGAGAGCAGCCTCAGGGCTGCTCTAAACGCAAAACATTGACTGCAATTGCCCCCTATGGGTTGTCTGTCAGCTGAGAATAGTGACTGCAGCAGTGATCCAGTCATGTATCATCTCTCCTCTGACTTGTCCTCTACATCAGGGGCTGTGATTTGGGCTCCTGTAGTGCTGGTTTGGCAGCTGTATGTTGGTTAGGGAAGCCCCTTACACCAGAGACATTTTGGGAGAGAGTTGTTTCTGCCTGGTTTCACCCCCTTTACATTGCTGGCATAGTGCAGAGGGGCAATTAGGGCAATCACACAGAATCTAGTGATGGCACGGATAATTTTTTGGGAAAGTTCTCTGGCCTGTGTTATACAAGGAGGTCAGACTAGATGATCACAATGGTCCCTTGTGGCCTTGGAATCTACGAATCTAGTGATGAAAAAGATTGGTCTGTCTCACTCCCTCACTTCTATTGTTTATTGCTCTTGCTCATTCCAACTTACTCTTGCTCATTGCCTCAGTGGTGGTAAGGTCTTCAGGGCAGGGATGATGTCTTTTTATTTTTCCCGTGAAAACAACTAGCAACCTTCAGGATGCCAATTAATAACTACTAATAATTAAGGCTGCAAGTTTGTCACGGAGGTCATGGAAGTCATGGATTCCGTGACTTACTGTGATCTCCGTGACTGGACCAGTCACACCGTCCGCTGCTGGGGCAGTCTCGGGACACCCCTCACCCCCAGCAGCAGCAGGAGTTTAGGTGGGGGGCTCAGGGCTGGGGGTTCAGGTGCGGAGAGGATGAGGGCTCTGGCCGGCGCTTTCCTGAGGGTGGTCTCCCTGGAAGTGGCAACATGTCCTTCCCTCAGCTCCTAGCTCCCACGGTTCCCAGCCAATGGGAACTCGTGGAGTTAGGAGCTTAGGGAGGGATATGTCACCACTTCCGAGAAGCTGGATAGGGAGCCTGCCAGCCCCGCCAACCCCAGCACCAGAGGGGGTTCTGGGCTGCTCCCAGCAGAGCACCCGCAGTGCCCCTGGACTCCCTCCCCGACCACCCGTGCTGCCCACCGGGCTGCCCCCTCAGCACCTGCACCCCCCCAAGCACCTGCAGTACTCCCAAGATTAGTCAGGTATATAGTACAAGTCACGGACAGGTCATGGGCTGTGAATTTTTATTTCCTACCCATGACCTATCCATGACTTTTACTAAAAATGCCCATGACTAAAACATAGCCTTAAAAATAATACAGTTTCCCTGGCAGTGAAGGATTTCTCCCTATTGTACATTTAGTCTTGTTTAGATAGAAATTCCACCACTTCAATTGGGAGACCGTTCCACAAACGAATAGATCTCACTGTCAGGAAGTTTATCCAGATATTAAGCCTAAATGTTCTTTTTTAGTTTTATTCCCTTAGTCCTAGTTATATTGACTTTTATTACTGCAGAGATAATCACCAGGTATTGTAATATAACGTGTGTAATCAAGTAAATTGTCTAAAACAAAAAAATGAATAAAGAAACTTTCTTAAATGATCTTTTTTTCTTATAAAATTAACTGTTTCTTTGAGTAAGTAGCCTGATACAGGTTCTTCCACTGAGTTTCCTATTCTAAGGACTCTTAACATGTGTTAATTATACACATTGACTCTTACATACTAATAAGAAAATGGTAATTAATGTTTGATCTTTATAGAGTTTAGATAATTATGGACAATTTTAATGCTTCCTAAGTATTAAATCATGGAGCCATATATATTATGAGATCCATACTGAGGATAAGTCAGGAATATGTATAGCTCCCATTTGTCTGTACTCACAGTAAGAGAGGTAACATTAAAATGTAAATTACATTCAGAACTGCCCTAACAAGGAGAAAGAAACATGAGTCTATTGTTTAAAAAAGTTAATAGCCTTGAGATCTGTTGTAGCTGCTCCAGGATAACCTTTGCTTTGGGAAAGGGGATTAGTTAGTTACGTTGTCAGTTTTAAAATAGGACTTTTACCCTAGAGCTACATAAGTTCAGTATATGCTTCAAAATGTATCTGCATCCAGTAAGCAGAAATGTATAATTTACCTACCCATATGTCGAACTGGGATAATGATACTATCCATTTTAAAGCATTTTAGAGCTATATAACAGCTAAGTATTGATGATGATGATGATTATCCCCCAATCCAGGGACATTGGGGAGAGGGGGTACTGTGCCCTCCTGGCATTGTGATACTGGAAAACTGCAGACTGGCGTTGCTAGGCCGGAGCTGAGCAGCTGCAGGGTAGCTGAGGAAGGCTCCCTGCTCAAGATAGGAGTCTCTATCTGAAAGGAAGGAATGTGCCAGCGCAACAGGATTGGTACTTGGTCCACTGGATTCTGTTTGTTTGTTTCATGTTAGTACAAAAACTGTAATAACTAATTAGAAAAGATTTAAAAAAAAAATGAATCCCAAATCCTGACATTAGCTTGGCTCGTCAATATGATTTGTAACTCTAACCAGCCCGACAGACTGATTAATTTCTTGGCAAAAACAATAGCTATATTTTGGCGTCTTTTTAGATTAAAAACAAGATTTATCAAACAAAGGACAATAAATCTTGGAGCTCAGCTGTGGCACTGAGGTGTGGCCCAGTGCTGGGAACTGAGGGAAGCTGTGTGACCCCGTCCCCAGGGCAAACTCCACAAGGCAACATACCTCACAAAGCACAATCCCTCTCAGAGCATATCAGCATGCAGGAGTCTGTGCATGTTGCACTCTTCCTTTGGACATGCATCCCTGCTGCTGGGGAGTGTAGGAGACAGAAGGAACAGTCCCTTCTCATTCCCCTCCATGAGTGGTCAGGCACTATCTAGCTGCATTCTGAGGACTTGTCTACATGGGTCCACAGTTCGAACCTTGTGGATGTGCATTGCAGCGCGCTCTATCATGCTGCACAGTAACTACCCCATGTGGATGCTGCAGGTGCAAACTAAAAGGTATCTAGGTTGCACTCACAGTTTCCACACAGGGGAGTTACAGCGCAGCACACCAGCACATGCTGAAATTCACACCCACATAGGCCGAACTTCAGGGCCATGTAGACATGTCCTAAATGTCATGATCAACAATATCTGGAGCCCTCTCATTTTGGGCCAAAAATATAAAATGCATCACCATTTTCCTTTGAAGCTAACAGGTCAGGAAGTCTAGGAAGGGTTGTGGAGGTGTTCAGTGCAATAGCTTCATAGAGAACTGTGAGGATCGAAAGAAAGTCAGGGGCCTACTGTGAGGAAGGATCTGTGTGTAGCCTTATTGACACTGGACAGTAGCACCAGTTTAACTAAAGTTGCAATTTTAAACCAATGTAATGAACCTGTGTGAACCTCTGTGTGGACTCTCCTATATTGGTTTAAACCAGGCTTATTGTAGATTAGCCTGATTTGTTTAGGAATCATTTTAAATTGAACCAAAATAAAGCAGAGACTACAGTACATCCTGGCAGATGTAGTGTGGCTAGTGAGGAGGGGCTAAAGGCGAGAATGGGGACATGAGGGAACTGGAACTACAGCTCCCATGAGGCACTGCACCCACTCAGGCAGACACAGAGGTTAACAATCCGGTGACACAAACAAAATATTTTGTTTTAGGTGAACCCAGGCAAAAACATTTACTTTTGATTTTCCTGACAGAAAATTCAGCAGAAATCATTCCTGCCTCCCTGTCCCCCACCCTGGAAACTTTTGACTTTAACAACACCCCATTTTCTGATGGCAAAATGTTTTGACTGAAATTTGTTAACTAGCCCTAGTCAATTTTTCACAGAAAAAAAACATGTTTGAAAAAAGTCTGTTTTGGATTTAAAAGCTTATTGGAAAATTCTGACCAGCACTAATTATAATTTGTGCACCTTCATTATTTGTGAAATATAGCTGTGACCTTTGGAAATGTTTAAAATTAGTAACAACACACTCTGAGACTATAAGTTCTGCGAGTACTACAAACTATCTTGTTCTCTGTCACAGAACATCCTTACAGCTAAAAACAAGAACATAAGAATGGCCCTACTGGGTCAGATCAAAGGTCCATCTAGCCCAGTATCCTGTCTTCTGACAGTGGCCAGTGCCAGGTGCCCCAGAGGGAATGAACAGAACAGGTAATCGTGAAGTGATCCATCCCCTGTTGCTCATTCCCAGCTTCTGGCAAACAGAGGCTAGGGACACCATTCCTGCCCATCCTGGCTAATAGCCATTGATGGACCTATCCTCCATGACCTTATCTAGTATTTATCAAGTATTAAATAAAATGTTAAACATAAGAACATAAGAACATAAGAACGGCCCTACTGGGTCAGACCAAAGGTCCATCTAGCCCAGTATCCTGTCTACTGACAGTGGCCAATGCCAGGTGCCCCCGAGGGAGTGGACCAACAGGCAATGATCAAGTGATCTCTCTCCTGCCATCCATCTCCATCCTCTGACAAACAGAGGCTAGAGACACCATTCCTTACTCATCCTGGCTAATAGCCATTAATGGATTTAACCACCATGAATTTATCCAGTTCTCTTTTAAACGCTGTTATAGTCCTAGCCTTCACAACCTCCTCAGGTAAGGATTTCCACAAGTTGACTGTGCACTGCGTGAAGAACTTCCTTGTATTTGTTTTAAACCTGCTGCCTATTAATTTCATTTGGTTACCCCTAGTTCTTGTATTATGGGAATAAGAAATAACTTTTCCTTATCCACTTTCTCCACATCACTCATGATTTTATATACCTCTATCATATCCCCCCCTTAGTCTCCCCTTTTCCAAGCTGAAGAGTCCTAGCCTCTTTAATCTCTCCTCATATGGGACCCGTTCCAAACTCCTAATCATTTTAGTTGCCCTTTTCTGAACCTTTTCTAGTGCCAGTCTATCTTTTTTTAGATAGGGACTCTAAATTGAAAGATAAGAGAAGTAAATAGATTTTTTTTAAAGTGAAGCATCTAGTAAATTTCAAATTGGTAATTTATATAAATCTGCACTACAGTGGATAGAAATCACAAAGTTATCAATTCTCATGCTACGGGGCATACATTAATCATCAGCTGAGGTCAAAAAGAAAATCCCTTGAATCTTACCCCCTTGCCCCTACCATGGTATAGAATTATAATTGGCCAGGAGCAGGCTGGCTTTTTTTTTAACTTTCCTCTGAATTATCTGCTACAGTCCCCAAATACTAGATTAGATGGCCTACTGGTCTATTCTGTGATGGAATATTCCACTGTGTATTCCTCCTTCAATAATCTTCACAAAATATGTCTGAATTTAACATTTTCCACTATATTTTCTTTAGTAATACATTTACCCAGGACCCACGGTAATATCATCCACTCGACGACGGTTGGAGGTGGCCCCTGCATGTTCAAGTCCGACCTGTCGATGTGCTGAGAGGCAAGGAGCAACAGAAACAGAAAAGTCAAGTAGGATGCAGTATGACAGATAAATTTGATAAATGGCTTTTTGATGAACAGCCCTAATGGGCTTTTGGGAGCGATCAGGTAGCACACAGAGAAGACAGGGAAAAGGAGTCCAATCACGGCACATGTCAACATCTTCACTGCCCAGTGCCGCCTCCTCCAGCCTGGGAACTCATCGTACCAGCGGGATGCAAGCAGCTGCTGACAGTTGGGCTGGGCAACAAACTAAAGGGAAAGAAAGAAAGGACAAAGTCAATTCCATGTGATTGTAACCCATTCATTTTCTCCACAGGCCTACTTTAGGGCCATATTTTTATTGGCTTTTGGGTGGGCACACAGAGGAAAGCTTTTGAGAAACCACCATGCTATTTACACAACCTATGCAAGTACTACTCATAATAGCAGCCCATGTGAACAAGGACTGATAAGCCCCTCCTTCCTCCAGTAAGCCAGTCACTGGAAAGAGGGTGGGTGGAGAGGACAGGGGGGGACTTGGCTCAGCCCCATTGTGGCACTCCAGGCATCTCTACCTCACCCTAAAGGTGTTGGGTGTGTGCGCCTCCATGAAGCCAGGGGCTTTTGGGAGAGATGGTGCCTACCAAAGGATACTCCCTCATGTTACTCCCCCAGAAGTGGTACAGCTCATGCTGTGTACAGCATACACAGAAGCCCTTAAAATTCACTTTTTAAAAGTATTTATGCTAGTAAATCTCAACTGCTCAAGTGTTAATGGAAATCAGACACAAAAGAGTTGTGACATGGATGTTTCAACATTTGTTTTCAATTCAAATACATATTCACAAAAAAAGTTTCCATTATTCACTCAGCTCTTGAACAGAACTTGAAGATCATCAGATAAAAGTCACTATGGAAATACAAAGAATTATTGTTGTTGCAGGACAATAATTTAGCATCTTCAAAAAGTAAAATTGAATGCAATAATAAAAAAAAGCTTTTCCTCATCACGTTCCCTGAAAATTCTCTAATTTAGTTCTATCTATCGGAATACTGAGCAAAGCGTATGTAGATATACTGTTTGCTTCTTGCATAACTGAAGTAAAGAACCTGCCATCCCTAATACTCCCTGTCTTTCTTAGTAAACCTTTTTCATATTCATTTTCATCCTTTACAATATTTTTACAGTGTTATTTTATTATTTTACAATGTGTTGTATACTACCTAGCTCCTGTTTTTATTTTTACATTGTGATCTGTTTCTTAAAAGTAACTAAAAGTATTTTCTACAAATGTCATTTTTCATATAAATATATGCACTTAATATCCATTTTCAATTTTTCAAAGAAGATTCTGGTGTATTTCACACTTTTCTTCATATGATTTCCTTTATCATATAGTTCATATGCTAAATTTGATACAGGGAGACATAGAAGTAATAGAACTGACATAAGTAGACATATAATAGGATTGACACTTCCATCAAACAGAGTAAAGGTTAAAAAAGAAACATGCTCCTTTTTGCATCAAACACACACATACTCAGTCAATCAAAATTAAAAACTTAATATAGCCATGCATTAACAATTTTTCATTTAGTTTCTGTTTGGTTCAAGGAATTTGTTTTTTTAAAGCATCACTACTGAACAATTTTAGATGGCTTCGAATTCCAATCATATGCATGTAGAGTAATTATAAGTTTTATATGTCATGCTTTTTGATAAAATCTTATAATTACAGAGGGCCAGATTCTGCAATTCTTACTCATGGTAAGTAATATATTACTTTTTAAATAGTCCCTGAAATCACTGGAACTACTGGCAGGGGAAAGTATTATTCATTGTAGGTTTGGCAGAATCTGGCACTCAATTAAAATTCAAAGTGCATCTTTCTGTATACGTCTGGATCTTGTTAGTAAAATTAAAGGGAACCAGCTCCCTGGACCAAATTCAAACCTGCTGCATGCTGGTTGAATGTCAGTGTTTTCAATAAAGATATACTGGCTTACCATGCACTAGTTCTGAGGCTGATCCCCTGACTATTAATTTGTTATTTTTGAATGGGGAAAAAGGAAAAAAGAAAAGGGAAAAAAAGAAAATAAGTTATACTGTAAGAAACATGAAAGGAACAAAAAGAAAAATCAAACAGTGTTCTCTGTTTCTTTCATTAGGAAAAATATTAAGTCCTAAAGGTTTCAGATGTTTATCTCAAGTTAGAGCTTCATGGAATAATACCATATGCAATTAAAGCAGCTTGTTTCAATGTGATGTGCTGCCAATGTTTTAACAAGGTGTCCCTCAAAAAAATTTCACCTCACTTGCCAACGTGTGACATTCCCTGAATTTAATATTTTTTTCTCTTCCACCCCAAAGTTTGACAGTTCCATGCTCTTTTCCCCTCACCACAATATCTGTCAATTCTATATCAATCTCTTTTCCTAAAAATTCATCAGTTACACACTCCTTCCCTCTTTCCAGCCCTCACCTGCTTGATATGGGGAGTCAGGAAAAGGAACAACTTTTCCCTGGCTAATCTGACATTTGGGGTGGAAGCAGGTGTCCCTTGGCTTGTCGGGGTGGTTAAGGAGAAGTAAGTTTATCCTGGGTGGAAGCGTTAGAGGGCTTTCCCTTCACCCCCTCCCCTGGTTCTTTTCACGCAGACAGAAAGCAGAAGACTAGAAGTCGTAAGTGCAGGCAATTCTATGTTTATTGGGGTTAGTTCCAAGCAAGCATATCCATAGCTCTATACACCGGCAAAGTCTGTTTCCCAGTGTTCTGTTCCCAGCTCTGACTCTACAGAGCCTTGCCTGTGTCCCCATTCCCTAGTTCCCTTTCCCATTTCCCCTTTCCCCCTCCTTAGCAGGCCCAAATATACCCTCAGTGCACAACCCTAGTCCCACCCCTTACAACTTATGATCATGTTCCATTTTGGAGGGTCATGAGTTGGGGTCTTCATCCCTCCTCTTTTGTATCCCATGCGGGGGTAAGGAGTGAGGCTGTGTTCTGACCAAGGCCAGGCTTTACTTCGGCTTTTAGTGTTTCTTATGCATCCCCACCCCCCAAACTCCTTGCCCCTCCTAACTGGTTGCTTGACCTTAGCTTGAGAGAAGAGCTAGGCAGACTTCTAGTGAATGCTTGTATATTATACTCCCACAGTAACCTGTAACACTTTAACTGTATCCCTTATCTTTTCCCATTGTACTAAAAGCCCCATCTGGTTGTGGGAAATGAAACACACAGTCTCCTTGTTCATTGTTCTTCACACATATTAGTATAAGATAGGACTATCAAAATGTCAAACCCAAAATTCTATCTCAGGCTGACAAACAAGCCTATATGCTAACAGGTAGTAGTGGGGGAAGGAGGCAGGGCCGGCTCCAGGCACAGCCTGGCAAGCAGGTGCTTGGGGCGGCCGCTCCGGAGAGGGGCAGCACGTCCAGCTATTCGGCGGCAATTCGACGGACAGTCCCTCACTCCCGCTCGGAGCGAAGGACCTCCCGCTGAATTGCCGCCGCAGATTGCGATTGCGGCTTTTTTTTTTCTTTTTTTTTTCTTTTGGCTGCTTGGGGCGGCCAAAACCCTGGAGCCGGCCCTGGAAGGAGGGCTCCTGTTTTTTCAAAGTGTGAGCTGGAGTTGGGCAGGCAGGCAGAGGTGGGAGACAAGTACACTGCAGCGACTGTAGGAATCACATTCAGCGCTGCTGCTGCGTGTCCTGCCTCCCTTCCTCCTTATGCAGTTCTGGAGAGAGAACCTGGCAAAAATGGAGCTGTGCAGCTTGCAAGGTAGACATTAAAGGGGAGATTCACTTGCATCCGTGCTTTGCCAATACCAAGTGCACCTGGGGCATGGTAGCTGTAGGAGTGAGCAGCAGGTGCTCAACTCTCGTCTCAAAAAGGGCTAAAATATTAATGTGAAATGAAATTAAAATGTTAATGTAACAACAAGGCTTGTTAACCAATTGGAGCTGGCCTGTAAAACAACGTTCTGCCCCAATACCCAAATATGATTTTGTTCCTCCCTGATCATATGGCTATTACATGATCTAGATAAAGGAAAATGGTGGCCTTCCAAACTACAAATTCTTAATATATGTGAACAAAATGGCTAACCTCTAGCTGTCTGTTCACTATGTGATTTCTTGCCCATTCCCCAGAAGCATCTGGTCCTGACTACTGTCAAGGAAAGGATACAGTACAGATGGATAGCTGGTCTGATCCTGCATCACATTTCCTGTCTTCCATGCTAAACTAAGGATTTTTGGAAGGATAAGGAAGATGATTCTTTGGAATACACCCAGTCAAAATTTGAGTTTGGTTTCTGCTCCCAACCAGCTTCCTGTTGCAGAAGTGTAGCCCTGATGCTTGTTTCTGTCAATCCTAGTGATGAGTTTACATTGGCTGATAAATAGGTTTGTTTTCAAGGCCATCTTCAAAATGAAAAAGGCTAGAATATTATTTTTAAATGAAAGTTGAGATCCATTAGTAGGGTCCCTTGAGATCCCTCCAACTCAGCAGCATGTTTCAATACAACTGGGAAAATGGTTTTGAGAGGGTTCATGTTCATATTCTCTGAAACCCTCTTTACAGGGCAGGTTTGGATTTGTTCACTGAGTCATTTTCACTGAGGCTGAAGTTGTAATTAAAGTATCTTGCACGCTTTGAACGAAATCAAGTCCACTTCTCCAGGAACCAATTAACATCAAGAACCTCTGACATGTAATTAAACACAAATTTTAAATGAAAGACGTGCATGCATCTCCCATTTATCTTTCCCTTATCTGTTTAGTTTATGAGCAACTGAAAACTGAAAACAATGACCTAGAAGTCCTCTTCCACTAAATGCCAAACACCAAGTAACTCCATGTACAAATACCAATGAGACATTAATCTAATGTACTTTAAACAAGCGAGCAGATGTAAAAAACATGAAACAAGAATAACTGTGTGCATGTTTCAAAACATGTCTAAACATGCCATGTGAGTCCTATATGAGCTGCAGACATAGTGAAGTGGCTCTTGTGGTGCAAAACACAGGCAGAGATATAAAACAGAATCCATGAAGCAGCATGTCCAGGTGTAGATGATTTATTAATCTACAAAAGATCCAGACCTCCAATTTCATGGTTTTATATGATAACAGCATTGGCATAGCTAGTGAACAATTTCCTCAAGTAGCAATAAATCTCCTTTCATTGCAACCGTTTCTTTTGACTACCCAGTTCTATCAGCCATATATCTAATCCAGGCCTTCCCCAAGTGTTTTGTTTAGACCTCCTGAAAATAACTCTACATCTGCTCCAGACACATTTTCAAACTTACACTTGTTGACTTTATTTCTAAAAGTATTGTACAAATTTACATTACAAATTTCCTGTATCATTTGAACAAGACTAAATCACTTGACTCATTTTTGTGGGTGGATGGTACAAGCAAGCATTGTGTATGATTTTCACTAGAGATATATAAATGCATCACACAAGCTTAATAAGAAATAATATTAAGCAGTAGGGTTCAGTGAATAGGGGACTGGTTTATTCATAGATTCTAAGGCCAGTCTGATCATCTCTTCTGACCTCCTGCATAACAGGTCACTAATTCAGAGTGATCTGGATTGCTTGATAAACTGGGTGCAAGCAAACAGTGTGCATTTTAATAAGGTTAAATGTAAATGCATACATCTGGGAACAAAGAATGTTATAGAAGTTACACTACGGGGGAGTCTATCCTGGGAAACAGTGTCTTAGAAAAAGATTTTGGGGTTTTGGTGAACAATAAACTGAACATAAGCTCCCAGTTTGACACAGTGGCCAAAAGAGCTAATGTGATACGTGGATGCATAAACAGAGGAATCGCAAGTAGAAGTAAAGAAGTTATTTTCCCTCTGTATTTGGCACTGGTGCAACCACAGTGAGAATACTGTGCCAGTTCTGGTGCCACAATTCAAGAAGGTTGTTCATAAATTGGAAGGGGCCCAGAGAAGAGCCATGAAAATGATTACAGGATTAGAAAATAGGCCTAATAGTGATACATACAATGAGGGTCAATCTATTTATCTTAACAAAGAGAAGATTAAGGGGTGACTTGATTAAAATCTATAAGTACCTACACGGGGAACAAATATTTAATAATGAACTCTTCGATTTAGCAGGGAAAGGTATAGCATGATCCAATGGCCGGAAGGTGAAGCTAGCCAAATTCAGCCTCAAATAAGGCTTACATTTTCAACAGTGAGAGTAATTAACCATTGGAACAATTTACCAAGGGTTGCAGTGGATTCTCCATCATTGACCATCTTTAAATCAAGACTAGATGTTTTTCTAAAAGATACGCTCTAGGAATTATTTTGGGGGAGTTCTATGGCCTGTGTAATACAGGAGGTTAGACAAGATAATCACAATTGTCCCTTCTGGCCTTAGAATCTATGAATATATTCCTACTAAATTCTTCAATTTTGATGAAACTGCATCTTACGATGGAAAACTTCCATAGAATTTTTTTTTAGCAACTCTGTCAGATATCTTTAAAAATCTGACCTAGAGTCACTGATAGCATTGGTTAATATATTTTAATCTTCATATAGTTCATTAGCCTCAGTGTCTCCACCAGGACTACAACATTGACTGTTCATAAATTTAGCAAGTTTCATTTTCAGCAATGCCAGATGTTCTCCATTATCTGGTAATAATTTGGATAGCAGATCTTCTATAATAAATCCTGTTATGCTAAAAGTCCTTCGTGCATGCTCTTCAAGATTTGCCATTACTGGGGGGAGGAGGGGGCAATTTATGATTCCCAAAGTGAAGCTTACAAGATCAGCCCAGTATGATTTCTTTGCTTTCCAGTATTCCAATGTACAGTTTGGAATATCCATAAGTGGCTTATCTGGAGGATACTAACTCACAATTCAAAGAATGGATTGCTCAGCCTTTGGTTGGAATAGCATAAAAGCAATCTGTGCAAAATGTCTATGAAACTGGTGTCTGTAGCCTGATGTCTGTGCATTCGTGAGTCATAGAATTGCTGTTAATGTTAATGCTGGGAAATGGTGAGTGAAGAGAGAACACGGAAGCGGTTGAAGCAGCTACTCGCAGAGCTCTGCCCCTTCTGTTAGAAGATTCATGTCATATCTTCTTACAGTGTTTGTCTTCTGTCATATCATGTCACAACTAAGAAACTTTGAACCTAAGATCTTGGACTGAGGCAATCATATGGTTTGTGGGTTTGATAATCCCGTTTAAGACACACACACACACACACACACACACATGCACACACACAGATTGATGGGTCAGTAACTGTTGCAAATCCCTACTATAAGACTATTCCATTTCAGTCTAATATTCAGTAGATTCTACACTGCAATTAAATTAGGCACTGATTCAGCAAGGTACTTAAGCATATGTCTAACTTTAAGCACATTACTTGCTCCATTGAAGTCATTAGGCCTTTTCACATGCTTAAAGTTAAGCTGATACTTAAGTACCTTGCTGAATTGTAGCCTTAATTATAAACTAATTGTTTTTACATTTTTCTATCTTAATGTTTTATGACTGTAAAAAAGCAGATTCTTTGTCTCACTGGTTTATTATGTATACATTGCTTATCCAGAATATTGTCCTTGAAGTCTGTTTCTCCTTTCTTAACTAGAAAGTTTACATTCTAAGGTATCAATAACCTCTTTTGCACCAGTGGTGTTATGTGTTCTCTGACATGATATTTCTTGATCCGTTTTATTAGCAGTCACTGTGTTTCTCATTTTCATGTACAATGTGTTCCTAGTATCTTCCAGCAATTTGGAAGCATGAAGGATGTTTTCCAGCAAAGATACCCCTGGCTGTTCTGCTTTAGTCTATTCATGTGATTCTACCTTGCTACAAATGATTCTGAATTCCTTCTCACAGATCTTACCTACAGGCCTGTTTCTTTTTAGTGTGTGGTAGCAGGGTCCACATAGGATGTTACTGAACAGCAAGCTAGTGTGCTGTAATTTCACACCAAAATTGCTGCACCCTTACATCCCTGGTAGACAGGCCCTTCTCAAGTTTCATGTTGTTGTTGACTTATTCTGATCAGTAGTTTTGCCACATTAAGATTGATGTTAATATGTTTCCTATTGACAACAAACGCTTTTCTCAGATACTATGGAAAACATCAGATAAAGAGAAAGCAACAGAAAGATGCCAGTTAAAGACTGATCCTGCAAACACTTACACACATATTTAGGATCAATTCACATCCTTACAGGTAAATATGTGAATAAGTGTTTTTAGGACAGACTGAAGCCTTTTAAATTCTTGCACTCTCTCTATTAATATACCCGGGATCATCATGATGAGGATAATGACCTGCAATCCAGGAAATACACAAAGGACTTCAGAAATGCATTACAAACTAAAGATTTTTTTTTAAACAAATGATCTATTTGCGGTTCTGTAATGCCTAGAGGCTACAGTCAGAGTCCCGTTCTACTAGGAGCTCAACAGACATATAGTACAAAGAAGTCTTTGCCCCGAAGAGTTTAAGATACTGCATTGTAACACTTTACTATCTAGTCTAATAAATGCAAGAGCCCATATAATGTCTTCACTCTGACATCAATAAGAGTTACACGGGTTACAGACATTTAAAAAAAGGGTCATGATAGAGTGCCTAAAAGGATCGGTATTGAGGGTGGTTTCCCTTTTGCCTTCTTTGTGATGTGACATGTAAGACCAGCCTCTAATAACAGTCTCTAAAATTTGGTAGTTGCAATGGAGAAGAGAACGGATTGGAAAATAAGTGATTATCATGACATGTGCATTCTGAATTCCTTTAAAATACCATGGGTAAGATTCTCCATTTCCCGGTACCTTGTGTAAACATTTACACAATTGCCAAGTGGGTGTAAAATGCAAGCATTGGGATTTAGTACCATTTTAGATCCACTTTGCAATCACTTGTGTACATTGGTGTAGGGCAATTGAGAATCAGGCTCAGTGTTGTAGAACTTAAAAAAAAAGTTCCAGAATTTGTATGAAACCCCAAGTTTTTCAAGGTCCTTTCTATCCCAAATTGTTCCTGGTCTACTGAATGAAAATTCTCTTTCCTAAGGCACTAGACACAGTTCCACAAATCCCAAAGTACTGGCTCAAAGAGCAGATGGGCAGGGGAGAGAGGAGGTTGGATAAGGAGAGGGGACAGCTGTGCAGAGAAGCAATGGCAAGAAGCTTTAATAGGATGCAGGAGAGAAAAGTGGAGAGACCCAAAGAGGAGAATGAGGGCTGAGATTTACAAGCAAGGATTATAGCCTTTGCAATGGTGTTTGGTACGGATTGGATGGTGGTGGTGGTCAGTGTAAAGTAGGGAAGAGAGGAGGAGGCTACAGGAATTCTATATGATCAACATGTTTTTTAATTAGGGCTGTCAAGCGATTAAAAAAATTAATTGTGTGATTAATTGCACTGTTAATAATAGAATACCATTTATATAAATATTTTTGGATTTTTTTCCACATTTTCAAATACATTAATTTCAATTATAACACAGAATACAAAGTGCACAGTGCTCACTTTATATTTATTTTTTTTATAAATATTTGCACTGTAAAAATAAAAGAAATAGTATTTTTCAGTTCACTTAATACAAGTACTGCAGTGCAATCTCTTTATCATGAAAGTTGAACTTACAAATGTAGAGTTATGTACAAAAAATACCTGCATTCAAAAATAAAACAATGTAAAACTTTAGAGCCTACAAGTCCACTCAGTCCTACTTCTTGTTCAGCGAATCGCTCAGACATACAAGTTTGTTTACATTGGCAGGAGATAATCCTACCAGCTTCTTGTTTACAATGTTACCCGAAAGTGAGAACAGGCGTTCGCATCGGACTTTTGTAGCCAGCGTTGCAGGATATTTACATGCCAAATGCGCTAAAGATTCATATGTCCCTTCATGCTTCAACCACCATTCCAGAGGACATGCATCCATGCTGATGATGGGTTCTGCTTGATAACAATCCAAAGCAGAGCAGACCAATGCATGTTCATTTTCATCATCTGAGTTAGATGTCACCAGCAGAAGGTTGATTTTCTTTTTTGATGGTTCAGGTTCTGTAGTTTCTGCATCGGAGTATTGCTCTTTTAAGACTTTGGAAAGCATGCTCCACACCCCATCCTGATTAGATTTTGGAAAGCACTTCAGATTTTTAAATGTTGGGTTGAGTGCTGTATCTATCCTTAGAAATCTCACATTGGTACCTTCTTTGTGTTTTGTCAAATCTGCAGTGAAAGTGTTCTTAAAACAAACAACATGCTGGGTCATCATCCGAGACTGCTATAACATGAAATATATGGCAGAATGTGGGTAAAACACAGAGCATGAGACATACAATTCTCCCTCAAGGAGTTCAGTCACAAATGTAATTAACACATTAGTTTTTTAACAAGCGTCATCAGCATGGAAGTATGTCCACCGGAATGGTGGCCAGAGCATGAAGCGGCATACGAATGCTTAGCATATCTGGCACATAAATACCTTGCAATGCCGGCTACAAAAGTTCCAATGCGAACGTCTGTTCTCACTTTCAGGTGACATTGTAAATAAGAAACGGGCAGCATTATCAATGTAAACAAACTTGTTTCTCTTAGCGATTTATTGCACAAGAAGTAGAACTGAGTGGACTTGTAGCCTCTAAAGTTTTACATTGTTTTGTTTTTTTGAGTGCAGTTATGTAACAAAAAAAATCTACATTTGTAAGTTGCACTTTCACGATAAAGAGATTGCACTACAGTACTTCTATGAGATGAATTGAAAAATACTATTTTTTTATCATTTTTATGGAGCAAATATTTATAATCAAAATAATATAAAGTGAGCAGTGTACATTTTGTATTATGTGTTGTAATTGAAATCAATATATCTGAAAATGTAGAAAAACATTCAAAATATTTAATACATTTCTATTGGTATTCTATTGTTTAACAGTGCGATTAAAACTGTGATTAATTGCAATTAATTTTTTTGAGTTAATCCCATGAGTTAACTGCGATTAATTGACAGCCCTAGTTTTTTAATTATTGGTTCAAAGAAAATAATTGTTCATGAAGCTGACCTGTTTCATCTATCTCCTCTATTCAGGTACAATCTGGTATTCATTTACATTTTCCCTTTCTCACATATATGGACCATATTTTGATCTCATTGTAAAACCATTGTTTGCATTGATGTAACTGAAATCAGAATATGCCCCAGTACCTTTTATTATGGTAAAATATAATTTAATATACAACATACTTGGGGGGGGGGGTAATAAAACAAGCAAATTCAAAAGGGAAAATATTTAAAAAGTTAACTTTGAGAAATTAATGATGAGCATCATTACATAAATGAAGAAGCTACGGCTTTTCACTTTAATATTTTTGTCATCAAATCTATGACCTTCATTCTATGCTTTGTGACTGCTCAGTAGAGTGAACCACCATACGGCAAACTATTAAAACATCCATAAAATCAGCCAAGGCTTATCTATAATTACAGTGATTCTAATTAATATAATAGAAAATACAATGAACATTGAATATAGCTCTTAGGAGCTAGTTATGTATGAAAATATAGTTATGCATTAGACTTCCCAATGCTTATGGAAACACATTCACTTGGCCAGATTTATGGATGAGTGTACAAACAGTGCAGTATAGTCATAATTAGGATGTTGCTGCAGTTTTTGTGGCAGTGGAGTACAAAACATACTTTACATTTTTGTCATGAGCTTTAGGCACTAGACTTACAGTAGTAAAAAAACAACAATAAAAAAAACCCTGTAGTGGTAAACAATTTTTAAATCTTATTATCTGCAGAGATTATAGACCAGGGGTCGGCAACCTTTGGCACGCGGCTTGCAAGGGTAAGCACCCTGGCGGGCTGGGCCAGTTTACCTGCCGTGTCCGCAGGTTCGGCCGATCGCGGCTCCCACTGGCCGCGGTTCGCCGCTCCAGGCCAATGGGAGCTGTGGGAAGCGGCGCAGGCCGAGGGATGTGCTGGCCACTGCTTCCCGCTGCCCCCATTGGCCTGCAGCGGTGAACCGCGGCCAGTGGGAGCCGCGATCGGCCAAACCTGCGGACGCAGCAGGTAAACTAACTGGCCCGGCCCGCCAGGGTACTTACCCTGGCAAGCCGCATGCCAGAGGTTGCCGACCCCTGAAAAAAAAAAAAAAAAAAGTGCCTTTTAGCTTCAGAGATTATGTTAAACTGGACAATCTAAAGGAGGTACAGTCCCTGTTTTAGCATATCTAATAGATGTGGGTTTTATGTAAAGCAATTTGAGAATTACATCGGTGCTCATATTATGTATTCTATGGCATTATTGTAAGCAGACTGTTTCATGTAAACTGATTCTTAGTAAGTGCAATAGCAATAGCTCCCCCTCACCCACTAGTCTGGAAGGCATGCTTGGTATTTCTGAGATACTGTTAGGGACTGGGGTGTAGGCAGTCTAGCCTAGTGGTCAGAGCAGGAGGCAGGCCGAGGGGTTGGAGAAGGCATCCAGAGCAGGAAAACAGAAGCAAGGGTCAAAGCCAAAGTAAGAAGCAGGAATCAGAGCCAAGAGTCAAGCCCAGAGTCCAAACCAGAAGTCAGAAATGGGTTATCTGGAGTCAGGGAAGCCAGGAGCAAGGCAGGAGCTAACATAGCTACAGGCTTATGCTTTGTTAGCCAGCGCCATGCTGCTGCTGCTGCTGCTGGCCTTAAGAGCTGGGTCTGCTGATGCCCTCAACCAGAGGTGGGACCAATCAGCCACCTAACTGGGGCCTACCTGTGCTCATTAGACTGTCTGGGGGTTAAGCTAGCACGTAAGCAGGGCCGGTGGAAGGATGTTTCGCGTCCAAGACGAAACTCCCACCTTGCACCCCCCCCATCCCCGAGCCCCCGCCCTGAGGCGCCCCCCTTGCGGCAGTTCCCCACCCCCCACCCTGAGGCACCCCTGCCCTGCCTCCTCCCCGAGCACACTGTGGCTGCTTCACTTCTCCCACCTCCCAGGCTTGCGCCGCCAATCAGCTTAGGCGCCGCAAGCCTGGGAGGCGGGAGAAGTGAAGCAGCCACGGCGTGCTCGGGGAGGAGGTGGGGCAGGGGTGAGCTGGGGCGGGGAGTTCCCCTGAGTGCCGCCCCTCCCGCCCCTTGCTGCAGGCAGCCCTCCCCGCACTCCACTGCCCCAGCTCCCTCCGCCTAAATGCCGGCGGCGACTGGGGCGGCTGAAGATCCAGCCGCTGCGGTCACTGCCGAAGAAAATGGCGCCCCCCAAATCCTAGTGCCCTAGGCGACCGCCTAGATTGCCTAAATGGTTGCACCGGCCCTGCAGGTAAGCAGAGTAGCTGCAGGCCCTTACTCCTGTCAGTTCTTTGCCACCCATGGTTATTCCATTTGATAACAAACAGGGCCTGTCTGCTTCATATCATCGAGACATATTATGGCCAAATGCATGTAACTATTTAACCACTTTCAAACATTTATACTGTAATTGTCTGTGCATCATGTGTAGGGATAAAACACAGCAGCCAAAATATTTACTTAGCTCTCTGTCAGTTCAGCCGTACTACTCCCAAAACATTCTTCAGAAATTTGTGACAATGAAGGCTTGTTGCCTGTACTAAAAGCTTCTCTGATATATATTATTGGATAAGAGGATGAGTGAAATATTGCTTCTCCTGGTTGTCCCTTCCAAGACTCAATAAGCTAAGGCACATAACATTAACAAACCTGTTCATTATTCTTCAGTCTCTCCGCAGCAGTTTTTTTTTATGCTACTAGAATTACCCTATTCTTTGCAATTTGTACCTTTCTTTACTATTTAATACAGGTGCAAAATAGAACGGTTGGTACCATATATATTTCATAGCCTATTGTACATGTAAACCCATGCTACCCACTCAAACCCCTTTTGGACCAAATGTCTATTGTGTGTACAGAATCTTACACGGTGATTCCTAAAGGTTGTTAAAAAAAAATCCACAGTCAGGCGACTGAGTATGATGACCCATGAGTCTAAAAGCCCTTGGTCCTTATGTTAGAACTGCTACTACCTATTAAGAACGTAAGAACTGCTATACTGGGTCAGACCAATGGTCCACCTAGCCCACTATCTTGTCACTGACAATGGCCAATACCAGAGCTTCAGGGGGAGTGTATAGAACAGGGACATTTTGGAGAAATCCACCCATCTTCTTCTCCAGCCAGAGATTCAAGGTAGCTCCAAGCATGGGGTTGCATCCTTAATTATCTTGGCTAATAACTATTGATGGACCTATACTATGCACTTACCTTGTTTTGTTTTTCGGGTTTTTTTAACCCTCTTGGCCATCACAACATCCCATGACAATGAATTCCACAGATGAATTGTGCATTGTGTGAAAAAGTACCTCCTTATGTTTGTTATATACCTGCTGCCTATTAATTCTTTTGGGTGAACCCTGGATTTGTATTGTGGGAAAGGGTACTTCTCAATTCACTTTTTTTATAGACCTCTATCCTATCCTTGCCCCGCTCAGTCATTTCTTCTCTAAGCTGAACAGTCCCAGTCTTTTTAGTCTCTTCTTGTATGGAAGATGTAACATACTCTTGATCACTTTGTTGCCCTTCTCTGAACAGTTCCACTGTATCCTTTTTGAGATGGAATGACCAGAACTCGACACAGTATTCAAGGTGTAGGAGCATCATGGATTTATATAGTGGCATTATGATATTTTATATCTTACTTTCTATACCTTTCCTAATAGTACCTAATATTCTGTTATCCTTTTTGACCCTTACTGTGCACTGATCTGAAGTTTTCAGAGAACTATCCATGATGACTTCAAGATCTCTTTCTTGGGTGATAACAGCTAATTTAAACCCCATTGTTATATATGTGTAGTTGGGATTATTTTTTCCAATGTGAATTAATTTGTACTTATCAATGTTGAATTTCATCTACCATTTTTGTTGTCCAGCCACCCAGTTTTTTGAGATCCCTTTGTAACTCTTTGCTGTGAGCTTTGGACTTAACTATCTTGAGTAATTTTGTATCGTCTGCAAACATTGCCACTTCACTGTTCACTCCCTTTTCCAGATCATTCATGAATATGTTGAACTGCACAGGTCCCGTTATAGATCCATAGGGGACCCGGCTGCATACCTTTCTCCATTGGGAAAAATGATGATTTATTCCTATTTTTGTTAATAGACTAGCTCAGGGGTCGGCAATGTTGGCACGCGGCTCGCCAGGGTAAGGACCCTGGCGGGCCGGGCCAGTTTTATTTACCTGCTGACGTGGCAGGTTCGGCTGATCGTGGCCCCCAGTGGCCGCGGTTCGCCGTCCCGGGCCAATGGGGGCGGCGAGAAGCCGTGGCCAGCACATCGCTCGCCCGCGCCGCTTCTCGCCGCCCCCATTGGCCCGGGACGGCGAACCGCGGCCAGTGGGGGCCGCGATCAGCCGAACCTGCCGCGTCAGCAGGTAAATAAAACTGTCCCGGCCCGCCAGGGTGTTTACCCTGGTGAGCTGCGTGCCAACGTTGCCGACCCCTGGACTAGTTAGTCTGTCAGCTCCTGGCTAGTCCAAAATCATATGACAGGTATGTGAAGCCCTCTCACATGTAGCTTGGTGTATCATTCTGCTGCCTTTTGATGGCTGCCATACTGACTACCCCAGACATTTAAAAATAGTAAATCAGACCCCTAAAAATCATGAAAATAAATAATTAATAAGTAAGTAAATACATAAATAATCTCTAAAATGAAGCAACTCAGTCTAGATAACATACACAGGGTCTTTGCAATGCATCACTGTCACCTGAACTTTTAACTTACCTGGTCGAGCAGCCAAAATCCAATTTCTGTATTTGAGGGTTAAGAACTAAATATTGTCTCTTGATGGCTCCTGCTCCCTCTGGCCCTCACTTGCTACTATAGCCATTATTCAGCTCACCCTTTCAGTGATAGCTTCCTCACTGAGAGATCTGTCCACTCTCCTTACCCTATGTCCTGTGGCAATTCCCAAACTTGACTGGAGCTTTTCTGGATGCCATGTTGGTGTCCAGCAGGGCCGGCTCTGGCTTTTTTGCCGCCCCAGGCAAAAAAGCCTCGGGCCGCCCCCCCCCCC
>NW_020664490.1:12223358-12256556 GCF_002925995.2 Terrapene triunguis
GGGGGGGGGGGGAGGGCAGCCAGAGCACCGGGGGGAGGGCGGTGAGCCCGGCTGTGGCCCCGCTCTCCCCGGCGGCCGGAGCGCCGCGCCGCCCCCCTCCAGGTGCCGCCCCAAGCACCAGCTTGGTTGCCTGGTGCCTGGAGCCGGCCCTGGTGTCCAGCTTTCTAATATAGCAGCAGTACCCACTGACTACTCCATCAAAGTTCATGGCCTGATCTTGCATTCACTGAAGTCAATGACAAAGCTCTCATTGCATCACTGTGGACAGAACCAGGTCCTCGGGATGTCTTGCCACCAGTCATCTGTTCACAAATCTTTTTTTCCTGCTCCCAGTAGCATAACCATCCTCTTGACTTTGCAGAAACTAGTTTTTGTTGCAGACTAGCCACTAAAGCTAGTCTCTTTAGGCTTCCTATCCACCTCCTCTGTGTCTCACAAATGAAAGGCTGTGCATTGGGGCTCTCCCTCTTGTTTTTCCATTAGTTCCCAACATCACTACAGCAAATGGGTATCACTAAAATGTCAAAGCAACAGAAAATATTGTGCTTCTTGGGTGCCCAACTATATGCTTTAATTCACATCTATATCCACTACTTTAATTAGCTAGATGTGTTTAACTGAAAGATCTGAAAATATATATGTAAAACTTAAATTGCGTTTTTAGCTCTGAGAAAACATCAAGGATGAGTTAGAGTGAATTTAATCGACTTCATAACAATTATTTTTTGGATATTCAATTATCAATTTTAATTAAACGTGCTAGATCAAATTTATTTTTCCAATGTCCTATTGGAATTCTATTCTTCAAACAGTTTGCAATCCTGTTATTTGAATCTGAATGAAAAAAAAATACTACTAGTATTGCTCAGGATAAAGTTGAGACATTATACCATTTTCTACCAAATAGCCTAGCTCCTGAGAGGTTATCAGCAAAGTTTATCATCAAAGTCCTGAAATGGCTCAAACCATTGAAAAAGCAAAGAAACCCCATCTCCCTGTATATCCACTCCAATGCATTCTATGTAACGCTGTCTTTGAACTCCATTTCCAAGCTCCTGTTAGTGCAGAATGAAGGAACTCACCAGTAGAGCTGGCCAGAAAATGGAAATCCTCCTCCCCCCACCCCCCACCCCCTCACACGTGTGTTTCTGAATTTTTTCCATCCCAAGTCAGAAACATGATTTTGGGGGAGGGAGGGGAAGGGATTTCCAGAAAAAAATTGTTTAGGGAGAACTAAAATGAAATTGTTTGGCTTGTGGCTGTCTGCCTGCTTGGAAGGCTCTTTTCAAGTTCACTTTCAGCAAGTGAAATTGACAAGAGTCTTCTAAGTGGGCTGCCAGAAGCTGATCTCCCAGGTTCTTAACCTCCCCTTCAGCAGGGTCCTTCCCCAAAATCCGCTGTGGCCCATTGGCTGCCTAGCTGACACCAGAAAATGAAACTGGTAAGAGCCATCCAGCCAGGGAGCCAGCACTTCGATTTTCCTGAGGCGAAATCAAATTGGGGGAGGGGGAATTGACATTTTTCAGTGGAATATTCTGATTTTGTGAAAAGGGCATTTTCTGTTGGGAAATAGTTCTGATAGAAAATTCCCAACCAGCTCTATCTACCAGCTTAATGGAGAAGTTCAATCTGAGTTTGTTACTCAAGTTCACATCTGTTTATAGGAGGTGGAAAGATCCATAGAGCTAACACAATTATTCCCCTGACCACTTTTCTTATATGCTATATCCCTTACCCTCACCTTCCATTTGTGTTTTTTCTCTTCAGATTGTAAGACCTTTAGGGTGAGATCTATGTCTGTATCGGGCACTACTGTAATAAATATACAATCATAAAAGTAATCAATAAAATTATTTGAATCGATAAGTTGCATAGCTTGTGGCATGATTATATTAGAGCCAGGCTCAGGGATGTTCTAACAGTGCAGTTGCACATAATACCACATTACTCACAATGCTCACCTTACTCTTTCAGAAGGGAGATGCAACAACAACTTTAGCTTTTCTTTTGGAAGGGATGGAAGTAGTGGGAGCTTCATGGGAAGAAGCAGGAGTTAGGGGAGGTTTCAATGAGGGCAGGGTAGGAAAGTGACTTAAATAGATGAGTTCCTTCTAGGTTATTCTTGTACCTCTAAACATTTGTAAGAGCATCACGGGAGATCACCTCTCTCCCTACACTTCATTGCAGGGGCTGAGATCAGCTGAGGGGCTTTGTCTACCATTCCCTACATGTGCATCCTTGCAGACCTAAAAGCAGGGCATTCTGCTAGTGGAGAGTCCCTGATTGTGGAGCTCACTCTGGGCTGGTCTTCACTACAGGGAGATTGACACTGCTGCAATCGATGCATCAGGGTTTGATTTAGTGGGTCTAGTGAAGACCCACTAAATCGATGGCAGAGTACTCTTCGCTCGACCCCAGTACTCCATCTCTCTGAGAAGAGTAAGGGGAGTCGACCGGAGACCATCTCCCATTGATGCAGCACAGTGAAGACACCGGGGAAAGTTGACCTAAGCTACATCAATTCCAGCTACATTATTTACATAGCTGGAGTAGTGTAACTTAGGTCGAATTACCCCAGTGGTGAAGACAATTCAATCACTCCAGAGCTCTTCCTTGCACCCCTTCTTCCATTGTTTGGCTAATACCTGTCTGGACTGGTACCTTCTTGGGACAGGGACCCTGTCTAGTTACTTGATTTTAAAGCATCTAGCACATTTTTAACAACAATCACCATCACCACCACCTTTAACAGTTGCACGGGGTTAGGTTCCATCCTGGCAGCCCCCTGCCATCCTTGTGTGAAAAAATGCATATGCACTCAACTCCCACTGTAGAATTTGAGCCCATGGTGTTCAGGTTCAGTGATTAGAAAGCTACCAACTGAGTCATGCTGTGTTCCAAACTATTTCACTTTCCTTAAAACTGTCTGTGTATTCTGTCAAGTTTGTATGGAACTGAAGCTTGCTCAAAGATGCCCAAGTCCTGAAAAAATCTGTCTTTGTGTCTTTGGAAAGCACAGACTGATTGAATGCAGAATTAAATACCTAGGGATAAATAAGAACTCAGCACAATTACAAAGGAGATTTAATTAAATAATATCATATAACACTTCTCCTTCAAATACAGCTATTAAAATATTGTAGGGAAGTCTGGTTTTCTAGTTCAGTAAATAAACATGAACATGATGTATGCAGCAGCTTTTTATATGCTTTTTTTTTTCTTTGCAAGTAGTTTACTGATTTCCATCTTTAACTCATAGGTCCAGTTTTACTAAGATGTATAAGTTGGCCCAAAATGTTAAATATTAAGATATCAGGTTAATCACTAGCCACTAGTGAGTGCATGAAAACTAGGTTGTAACTCTGACTCTCAATGAGCATTGTTCAGAGACCATTAGCAAAAGAAATGCTAGTCACCCACTTAATGCTTTTTCCAGATAAGAGATGCATGAATTATATCAGCCACCATTATGAACATGCTCTTATTTGAGTTTCCATCTGGCACTCTGTGTAACAGATTTGGTCTTTCACTGTCTGTGGAGCTCTACGTGTCTTTACAGTTTTGTACTATGTAAGTCCCATGTTGCTGTTCTTGAAGGTTGAAATTGTGGACTCCGGCATGCAGCTTGAATGGCCTCATAGTGCTGAGGGGACCTCTGACTGGTATGTGGGAAGCATAATCACAGACAGGGCCGCCGAGAGCGGGTTCGGGCCCCGGTGAAAATATTTTTTCGGGCCCCCCAGCAAGGGCGGACCGGGTAAACAGGGCCGATGAGGTGGGAGGAAGCCGGGCCCCGGTAAGGCTGCCGGGCCCCAGTAAGGCAATGAGAGGGGCGGGAAGCCGGGCCCTGGTAATTTGTACCAGCTTCCCCCCTCCTCGTCGGCCTTGATCACAGATCCACAAACCCTGCTCCCCAAAGATCCCTGTGCAAGGTGGCCCAGGAAGTCTATGCAGACCAGAGGTCTGTGTTACTTCCTGTGTGGGTTCCCTACAAGCTTGCCTTCTCCCATAGAGAGATCACATAATAGGCCAGACACCTCTGAGGCTAATGGGCAAGGAGAAAGGAGATGGTTTTGGCTATCAGCTGCTGATATAATAGAAATTAGCTTCTGCAACTGCTGGCCCATAAATGCTTTGTGGGACTCCTGGGCTCCACAGAGGTTCACTGCTCCTGTGAAAGGAAACTTGCCCCTCTCCTGTGTACATGCAATGTCCCACACTTTCCCCAAGGGTGAGGTCTCCTATATCAGTCTCTTGGAAACTGATACACTAATGTATTTGGTACCTTTGGAGATACTCTTGGGTGGTTGCATGATCAGAGTGGTCTCTTATATGAGCTTCACTGTATTGCAATGTTACGTTTCTGTAACAGATTGATCTTTCCAAAATGTATAGCCTCCTAGTGCATCATGGCTCAGAAAGTTATGGATATATTTGCTCAGCTAGACTTTATGAACATGAAAGAAAAAAAGTGTTTGCTTTTAGTTCCCAGTAAACAAATATATTTTATTTTGTATTCTTAAAGATATAAGCCTCTGCACATATTAGCAGTGTAGGGGTAAGAAGCAAGACAGGTGGAGGAGATCTATACAGTATATGCAGGGCCATAAGCAAACACCTCCATTTGGACCATTTAAGGATTGAGGGCACATTCTCACATGGAAAGTACACAGGACACTTGTTCGCCTGCAGGAAAACGTACGCCAGAGACTGCTGTCATTGCCTGCATGGATGCACAAACTGCTGCTTCAGTGAGTCATACAGGATACATTTCTAAGAAATGGCCATTTTAATCACTAAGATAGACAGCCCACTGTTATTTTAAAAGAAGGTTTTCTATTCTATTCATTTCCACTGCACTGTACTTTGCTGTATTACGTAACCCTGTCCTAATCATATGTATAACATTCTCTAAACTCAGAATGTTGTTATTTTTCAGAATGTGATTCTGAATATCCTATTCCATACTAAGTGCTACATGAAAAGAGCCCTAAAGGGGCAAAACAAATCACTTAAAAGGCTGGACATGCCCAAGTTTAGATGGTCTATGCAAGCTTCACCCTGCACATCCCTCAGACCCCACATGTCTGCTACAGTTTTTAATTATATGGTCACATTCTATTATTCCAGCGGGACCTCTGCCTCATTCAGAGCACAAATTGGATGGTGCTCAGTGAATTAGACTGTTGTTCAATAGCTATTTTTATCCTCACTGGTCACATTTGTGGCCCCATACCTCAGACTGCTAATGTCATTGAATACTGCACCGAATGAGGCAGGAGTTCTCATTCACTACACACCCCTGCCTCATTCTATATAATGTTTGAATTGTGCAGGGAATAAGAAGACCTCAGCCTCATTTATCACTCATCCTGACTAATTCATTACACACCATTCAACTCTGTTGCTGAATGAGACCATGGTCCTTTGGACTCCAGTTTCATTAATTACTGAACTCTGACTTACTCACCATACAAACTGTGCAATGAAAAAAACAGAGGACCAGCAGTAAAACAATACCCGATCAGCTATTATAGACCGTACTGCACTGCATGTGCACAGGGGAGTAGAAATAAGGATGCCCAGGCAAACTTATCTTTGGCATTGCAAGACTTTTCCATGCTTTGTTTTATAATCTTAAAGTTCTTCTAATATAGTATTTTTAAATGGAATTTTCTGGGGTTTTCTTTAAAGAGGAAAAAGAATCTCCCTCATGTAACACTATTTTCCCATTAGCTGTAGAACTCTCTGCCTTGCAAAATATGTCAGCCTAGTGAGGTAACAATTCACCTTCAGTTTCCACCGAAGGGGGGTAGAGGGAGGTCTTTCTTCTGAAGGCTCCTCATCTTTGGATATGTTTTCCTCTTCTTCTGAAATATGCAAGATTTGTCAGCCTTCTGGACATGCTGCAAAGCCCATCTTTCCCCCCAGGAGGTTAGGGAGGAGATAGACCAAAGGACTTGAGTTATGACTGAAGGAATTACATGTGGATTTGTATTTACTGGCAACATTTATTTTTTTAGGAGTATGGACAATTTATTATATTGTATTTGCTGACTTGCACTTTGCTACAGTAAGTTAATATTAATGTGAAAGTGCCCCAAGCAAAAGAAGAAAGAAAGAAAGATTCTTAATTCTGACAATGACTGGCTTTGTCAAGTTAACCTTCCCCAGTTTAAAAAACCAGGAGACAATAATTGTCACCTAACTACCCCACAAGACTGTTGTAATAATTAATTTGTAAAATGTTTTGAAGATGAAGAGTACACAAAACTGCTAAGGATTCCATTTTATTAAGTGTTCGTGTTCTACCTCTGGGAACAAAGAGGAGACTTTTTTTACTGAGCTCTTCTCTATATTGTGCTGTGGTAACAAAGCATTCCATACTGATACTGATCCACTATTCTCATTGTCTCTTCCTTTGAAAATCCACAGTTATTTATTCCACCTCAAACCAATTAAAATACATATTAGACTAAATATTTTTAGAAGGCTGCCATAATATTAACAACATTTTGCCTGCATCAGCACAATGGCTGAAGATGAAGATGATGCAGCGAGATCCCTCCTATTGCACTTGCAGCCAGAATGCCAGTGCTTGAGTCTTGTTTACACAAGGCCAAATTTGTATACACAAGGCTACCATGGCTGGATTTCTTCATAAAACAAGGGGAGTGGGACTGGACAGGGTAAGGGCTGTGATCCTCACTACCAGCTGGGTGAAAGTTGCATATGAGATGCTTTTAAGCACATGGCACAATGCATGTCACTCCCACAGAAGAATGCTTCCCGTCACTGGTAGGGTACCGCAGTGCATGTACAGCCATGGCTCAGCTGTAAAAGCTACAATTTTTAAAAGCAACTTTGGCTTCCACTTAACAAGATCTCATATCTGAGACATTGGCAAGGTCTTATCTAACATTCATGTAAGTTCAGTACTATAAAAATGATTACACCTGGAAAAACCTGTTGTCATAAACAAAAAAACCACTCCCACTCTCCAACCATTTATGCCTAGGCTTAGTACTGAATAAATCAGCACATTTTTCAGCGAGGTTACAAAGCCCTTGAAATACTGGCTTTAATGGGAAGGAGGATAAGCTATTCTCCTTTAAAGTATGATTATGATACTTAGTGTTATAATTTGCTTTAGTTACTTTATTTATGAGTAGCGCCAGTCACATAGAAAGGGAAATACTTTCAGAGATATTTAAGAGCTTGCTTTTTGTGTGTGTGAGAGAGATTTCTCCTTTGACTTAAAATAAGCTCACCATAAGCTTGCAGGCTTGGAAAGAATGACAAAGAGACTGTTCAACATTGGTGGGTTTTTGAAGCTGTCACAGCTGTAGCTACTTTCTTATCTTGATCTCTCTCTTTCCCTAACTGATCCTTCAGCAACTCTCCCCTGCAAAGCTTTTCCCGCAAAGTAATCTTGAAAACCATCTGATAGTACAGGAAATCTTCCTCAAATCAAACCTACTGCAAAAAGCTTACTTGTTAAACCATAAGACAGAACCTTGAGGCACAAGTAAAAACTCATTGATTTTCGCACAGCACATCCTTTGACACCTGGGCTCCACCCTGCAAGATGCGGAACACTCTGGGTGAGGTCCTCACCCCAAACTGTTCTCTGTGCATTGGCTAAAAGAGTCAAGTGGTTAAAAGCCCAGGTTGTGGCTGGAGGATGGTTCCTCCTGTGTAGGCACCACAGAGACACCAATAATATTGACTTCCAAAGACCCCACCAAAAGCGCTGGTGAAAGGGCATGCCTGGGGTGGAACGGGGGATAGGTTGGGACATGCTGGGGGTGAGGCAGCATTGTAGAGATCTCAAGGGTAGTCCAAGTTACATCTGGGACCCTTCCGGTCCCCAGAACAGCACAAGACCAGGAAGGCACAAAGGTGGCTTAGAACTACCACAGCCGCCTCCCCCACTTCTCCTCTGTGAGTTCTATGCTGTAATTCACAGGCTTGTAGAGGACATACACTGCACACATCCCTAGCATGGGTATAAATAGCAGTGTAGATGGTGAGGCACTGCTTAGGTGAGTAAAGACATTCCATAGCCCTAGGGAATGTACTCTACATGGCTCTCTGCACTCACAAACAATACCTCCAATGTCTACATTGCTATTTTTAACACTGTAGTGTCCTGCTGCCTTCCTGCCTCTCTGATGAATCGTGCCATTTGCTATAATTTACAGTAGAACTTCAGAGTTATGATCACCTCAGGAATAGAGGTCGTTCGTAACTCTGAAATGTTCATAACTCTGAACAAAACGTTATGGTGGTTCTTTCAAAAGTTTACCATTGAACATTGACTTAATATCGCTTTGAAACTTTACTGTGCAGAAGAAAAATGCTGCTTTTAACCATCCTAATTCAAATGAAACAAGCACAGAAACAGTTTTGTTAATGTCCATTTTTTTTAAACTTACTCTTTTAAAATAGTTTACGTTTAACACAGTACCATACTGTATTTGAGTGTGTGTGTCTCAGCTGCTGCCTGATTGCATACTTGAGGTGTGCGGTTGACCGGTCAGTTCGTAACTCTGGTGTTTGTAACTCTGAGATTCTACTGTAATTCAATTAATATCTAGTGTTTTTCTAAGGAATTTGTATTCAAGGCTATTGAGACATCTGTCAGTACCTTTGGTGGATTGCCAGTGTTCACATCCATATGGTAAGAAGGGAATGATGTTTGAGTTGAAAACTTGTAGTTTGATCTTTAAATTGTAGATTTTCGATAACCCAGTTTTGCTTAAGCTGGTGAATGCAGTTGCTGCCTTGCCAGCTCATGATAGGGTTGCCGACTTTGGTTGGATGAATTCCTGGAGGTTTCGTCACATGACATAATCTTTAATTAAAGATTAATCCAGGGGTAGGCAACCTATGGCATGTGTGCCGAAGGCGGCACGCAAGCTGATTTTCAGTGGCACTCACGCTACCCGGGTCCTGGCCACCGGTCCGGGGGGCTCTGCAGTTTAATTTAATTTTAAATGAAGCTTCTTAAACATTTTAAAAACCTTATTTACTTTACATACAACAATAGTTTAGTTACGTATGATAGACTTATAGAAAGAGACCTTCTAAAAACATTCAAATGTATGACTGGCACGCGAAACCTTAAATTAGAGTGAATAAATGAAGACTCGGCACACCACTTCTGAAAGGTTGCCGACCCCTGGATTAATCTTTAATTTCTGGAGACTCCAGGACAATCCTGGAGGTTTAGCAACCCTAGCTCATGGCATTATTTTTTTTTGGACATTCCCATTCGCTAGCACATTACATATATATGTCTCAGGCTACGTCCTCACTATGGGGGAAGGGGGTCGATTTAAGATACGCAAATTCAGCTACGCGAATAGCGTAACTGAATTTGACATATCCGAGCCTAATTACCCCGCTGTAAGGATGGCGGCAAATCGACCTCTGTGGCTCCCCCGTCGACGGAGCTTACTCCTACCTGCGCTGGTGGAGTACAAGCGTCGATTCGGGGATCGATTGTCGCGTCCCGACGAGACGCGATAATTCGATCCCCGAGAGATCGATTTCTACCCGGCGATTCAGGCGGGTAGTGAAGATGTAGCCTCAGAAAACAAAACCAATTTGGGGTCCAGTTCTACCCTCTGATATACTACTGCAACTCTTATTGACTCTATACATCTTAGAACGGAACTGAGTTCTATAAGCCGGATTTTGCTCAATTTCCTGAGTGTAAATCACGATTAAATTTCAGCTGGGGGAAATTTGTAACAGTTGCTTTCGTTGGGCTCAAACTCACATTTTTTAAAAACAATTTATATTTTAGTGCAGATTGTATTAAAGCAGAGGGAAATCAAGCCAAGACTGAAAACTGAAGGCCAATTCTTCAGATGATGCAAAATGGAATTGCTCCATTGGCTTCAACTGGTATAAATTGGGGGCACTCCATTGATTTCAATGCAGCGACCCCAATTTACACCAGGAGAGAATCTGGTCTTACATCTACTGTACTGTGACTTACTGTATGTACAGTTGTGTAAGACAAGCTGGTGTGCATTCCATATGATATTCCTTTACAAATAATTTATAGTGATATAAAATAATCCTATTATAGGAATTAAGCCTTCTCATGACATCAATGAGTGCAGAAAGCACTACAAGTGCTCAGCAACATGCAGGTAAAACTCAGAAGGTTTCAGGATTGGACATTTAGATAAGCTGTGACACTGATGATATCTCTTCTGTGTTATATCTAGAAATGAAATCTTTTGAAGGACAGGATGGTTTTGGTGCAGTGTGTTAAATAGAGGATTAACATTGCACATCCTCAACTGGCCATCCCTTCCTTCTACTAGGCTGCTGATACCCAGGTAGCCAAATCAAATGCAAACACCTGTGAAGTCAGATGAATAGAGAGGTTGTTGTGCCACTGCTGATCATTGTTTGCAGCACACACCACCTCGTGTTCTATTTCAAGTGGACTGGCAGGGGAAATGCATTATAAACAGTAAACGAAGAGCACAGTTAAAGGACACATGCTTTTGGGTGCTCTCCTTTCCTTATTCTGTCCCTGCATATTTCTGGCCTGTGTTTATGTCAAGCTGGTCATGGTCTGTATCTCTTACTCATATTGGCAAAAAGCAAACTCATTCTGCTCCGTTACAAAACCCAAGGCAGAAATGTGCACACTGTACCATCTCATTAGATGTAAATGGACATTGACTAAAGCCAGCCTTCCTTCCGTATTCTGCACACCCTCTAGCTGAATTTATAGACTTTAATGAACTGAAGGTGTAGCTAATACAACAGCTATTTCTTCTGGTCTTTTATTACCAAAAGGCATGATCTTCTTTGCTTCTCTACAACATGATTTTAAAAATATCATTTTCTCAATGCATAATTAATCTAGGCAGAGTTTTACTATAAAATAAAGAAATTAATAGGGACAAATTCACATAAACAGGTAGAGGGTGGTGTAAATTGCCCCTCCGTGCACCAACTAAGTCCCATAAACAGGAGAAAAGATTCACTCAGGCAGAGATCCAAGCTGTAGTATGGCCTGAAACTGCCTTCAGGGTTACCTCCGGGGCAGTGTTCACTTTTGCCAAGGCTCATCAAGAGCTTTATCTGAAGATAAAGGTGGATGCTGAATCAGGGCATTTCCTCAGCCTCCCTGGTGATAAGCCTTTTCCAATGAATGCCACTCACTTTTGGGGTTGCGTTAGCTTTATTCCTCCCAGTTCCCTGTGTCGATGAGGCTCTGGACTATTTATTCTGCCAGAGTCTTTCAGTGGATTAGCCACCATTGAAAACAAAAATAAATAGCATTAGCTGGGGAGAATCTGGCTTATAATTTATTTATCTTGAATTATGATTAAATAGGGAGATTATAAAAATGATCTCTATGACACATTAGGAAGAATAAATGCCAGACTGTGAGAGTACCATGTTATTTATTACTGTAGAACAGGGGTTCTCAAACTTCATTGCACTGTGGCCTCCTTCTGACAACAAAAATTATTACACAACCCTGGGCGGCGGGGGGCAGGGAAGGCAAAGCCCAAGCCCCACAATCCCAGGCTGAAGCCCTTGGGCTTCGGCCCCTAGGCGGTGGGGGTCGGGCTTTGGCTTTGGCCCTGGGGCCTAGCAAGTCTAACACCAGCCCTGGCGACCCCATTAAAACAGGGTCGCAACCCACTTTGGGGTCCCAACCCACAGTTTGAGAACCGCTGCTGTAGAATATAGCCCCACCTATGATGAGAGACTGACTGTGCTACGCACTGCTCAGAAACATAGTGAGAAACAGTCAAATCTTGCAATCAAATAATAAAGATAAAGGCTTGGAGGAGACAAAATGACTTTGCCAAGCTCTCAAAGCAAATTAATGGCAGAGCAAGGATTAGAACCCAGGCTGTGCAACTACTAAGCAAGGGCCCTGGTCACTGGACCAACTGCCTCTCGTTGGGATAAGGGAAAAGTAGAGATTCACAAAGTCCTTTAAGTAGCAGTCCATCATCCTCAAATCCTCCTCTGCACTGACCTACAGGGTGGGTCAGTATATGAGGGGGAGAAGCTATTCGATCCTATGGAGTAAGGAGACACACTAGGAGCAACTGCAGGGCTGCCACAGAAATGCCACTGTCTAGCCCTGAGTGGTTGACTCTGACTCTGTCTACATTGCAAGCAGTGCGAATATGCTATCTCATTAGAACAATAGGGCCCTTCCATCTGTGCCTGGCCCTAAAAGTACTCTAGAGCAGTACTTCTCAAAGTCGGGCCGCCGCTTGTTCAGGGAAAGCCCCTGGCGGTCTGGGCCGGTTTGTTTACCGGCCGCATCCGCAGGTTCGGCCAATCGCGGCTCTCACTGGCCGCGGTTCGCCATCCCAGGCCAATGGGGGCTGCGGGAAGCGGCGCGGGCCGAGGGATGTGCTGGCCGAACCTGCGGACGAGGCAGGTAAACAAACCAGCCCGGACCACCAGGGGCTTTCCCTGAACAAAGGGGGGAGGGATAGCTCAGTGGTTTGAGCATTGGCCTGCTAAACCCAGAGTTGTGAGTTCAATCCTTGAGGGGGCCACTTAGGGATCTGGGGCAAAATCAGTACTTGGTCCTGCTAGTGAAGGCAGGGGGCTGGACTCGATGACCTTTCAAGGTCCCTTCTAGTTCTAGAAGATAGGATATCTCCATTCATTTATAACAAGCAGCGGCCAGACTTTGAGAAGCACTCCTCTAGAGCACACAAGGAAAATATACATAAGAAACTTTGCTAGTTTTTTAAAGTAAAGATCATAAGAAACAATAGGGATAAACAATGAAGTCAGGTACAATGAAGTGAGATCATTTTAAAATTCTGACTAAGCATTTCTGAACTAAAGGGACACTATCTGGATGGGGGAAAAGAACTTTTGAATTGTTTTCTCCCCTTACATCTGTTTGCGAAGTGCACACAATTCTTTCCCTTGTTTATTAAATCAGCTTCGCCACCGCTCTGGATGCAGTCCTGATTCCAATTGTATTCCCACCCAAGTAAGCAAGAAATTAGTACAATTAACCAGGAATCAGAGAGAAGCAGACATGTATCAGTGGAGACAGCAATAGGTGGGTTGAGGGATATAGCAGGGGAAGGATCCTGTTGGAGTATGCTAGGGAAGAGGGGAGCAGGTAGGCTGGAGTTTGCCAATGGGGAGGTGAACAGGAGGGTACTGGCATGTATAGAGAGACTGGAAAAGGCGAGCTAAGGATGAAGGGGGAGCAGCTAGAATTTGCCATGGGTCCTGGAGCGTGCCAGGGAGAAGCAAAGAGAATGCTGGAGCATGCCTGGGAGAAGCAGAGAGAACGTTGGAGCGTGCCATCTGGGAGAGGGAGGAGGATGGAGGAACTGGAGTAGATAATTCATAGTGAATAATTTATTCAAAGAATGTTGCGTCTTTTTCTGTTCACAAATCGTCCATGAACTGCTCTTAATTTTCTCAAATTTCTCTATTATTTGAAACTATTCACTGCAAACTATTTATATTCTGTAGACTGTTCACAAGCAGTTAAATGCACAGGCTCAATATTCAAAATGTCTGCTGTGTGCAGGGGCGGCTCTATGTATTTTGCTGCCCCAAGCATGGCAGTCAGGCGGCTTTTGGTGGCTTGCCTGCGGGAGGTCCGCCGGTCCCGCGCCTTCGGCGTACCCGCCGCCGAATTGCCGCTGAAACCGCGGGACCGGCGGACCTCCTGCAGGCATGCCACTGAAGGCAGCCTGACTGCCGCCCTCACGGCAACCGGCAGGCCGTCCCCCGCGGCTTGCCGCCCCAGGCACACGCTTGCTGCGCTGGTGCCTGGAGCCGCCCCTGGCTGTGTGGACTAGTCTATAGTGGAGAATTTGACTGGACAATTATATTGTGTTGCCTAATTGGATAAAGGTTACTCTAAGAAATGCGTTTCTGATGTGATTTACAAGTTCTAAATTCATTTTCTACTGATATTCTTCAATAGTTACTTGAAAGTCAGTGTTTCTGAACATTCCAGCCTGTTAGCTCCATTGCTAGAATATCCACAGTAAGCTGAACACAAGGTCTGTGAGCACAGTCGAAGCTAATTTGTTTAAAAATTCAAATGACTATTACCAGAATTTATTTTGCAGTATTTCCCAGGTACCAGGTTAGAGAACGTCAGAGGAGAGAGGATGCAGGAGGCATTTTGAATTGTGCCAGGGATGTGGGGAGGTGGATTTGGGGTTTTCCGGTGAGAGACAACAGGGAGTGGAGATGGGAGAGATGTCATCCCTCATTTTGAAGAAGGAAAACTGAGTCTCCCTGTCAGAAGGAAGACATCCAATTTTTATGGGACCATTTTCTTTTCATATCAAGCAGAACTTTTCATCCTGAAACACCTATACAGAGATGGGCATCATAAGGCTTTCTGCCAAAGGTTCAAAAATCAGAAATCAGACTTAAAAATCATACGATGTTCACAAGAACAAACATATTATTTTAAAAGCAATTCCATGTTTGGCACAGCATAATAATTTTTGAACTGTTAGAGTTGGCATTATGGAAATGATTCCTTTTGAGTGATGATGATTCTACATTGACATATGGACAACAAAACGAACCCCCTTCGTTTTAATTTCAGAATAAGTAAAAGAAGATGCATAATGCAAGTCTGTTCTTCTCACATAATTCACATGGCACTCTGCTGAAGCTAATGAACATACACTCACAGGAGAATAACCTCTATTAATGATACTATCTAGTAGGGCTAACCACACTAACAATTTTCTCAAGGAAGATACAGTTGCATCCAAATGCTTACAGGAAGGGAACTGAAAATGGAAAAGAGCTGCTGTTCCTTATTAGTGCTGTGTACTGTGTTATTCTCTCCAGCTTAATAACTTGTGCTAAGTGTCAGGAATTGAAGAATATCAGCATCATTAACAGTTTAATTGGCACTGTAATGAAATGGGATCAGTATGCACCTGGCATTCATCATTCACAAAAGCTTGTAGACACACTCTGAACAATTTAAAAAGTTAAAATGTTGAGATTCATTTTACATTGTGTGGATCCTTATACTTCCATAATTATGGTATGTTTATTGCCATTGTTGTGGTAACTGTGAGTAAATGTGATCTTTTTAATAGGAACCACTGCACCTTCCATTGGGAAATCCAAACCCCATTCAGCATAGGCAGCATATAACCAATTATAGTAATACTTCAAACTTGTGAAGCAGATAAGCTGCTTACATAATTTATGCTATTTAACAGTATGTGGAGTCTTATCTATAAACACAACGGCTTCTAAATGATTTACAAAGCAAACATATGGGCTATTTTAGAGTAACTTGCCCCTGCCTGGCAAATGTTTATCTAAGAGCTTGAGGACTATGACTGAGAATTTGCAGAAATGGGAGTTTTGGAGACATAGTCCCAAACTTGAATACTTCACTTCTTACAGTTATGGGCTGCACAGACTAAACATATCTTCTCCTGGTGTTAAAATGTCCAAATATTATCCAAGTTAGCTTTTCTGGGGTTTGGTAATTTTATTATTATTATTATTTTTAGATGGAGACGCCTGACTAGGCTGCACCTTTTCATTCTTTTAGTTAATGCTTGCATGGCTACACTCACTACCTGACACATGGCTGCAAAATAACTAAGTTCTTTACTTCTTCCCGGGTTTCTTTCAAAGAACTGCCCAGAGGTGTTATATTTGACCTGTTATTTCTCTTAGATATACAATCATTCAGTCATTCGATTCTGAAAGGATGTTAATTAAGAAGGGCTGCTGAAGTCATTCAAAGTATATCTGCAACATTAAATGCAAATTCTAATCTTTAAGGCCCTCACAAAAGGTACCTCAAGTTTTTGAAACGTATTACTATTTTTGCCTCATAATCACTGAACAGTTTCTATCTCTTGCTCCTAGCACAAGTGTTAATGTATATGAATTCAAAAAGCACTCAGGGATAATTATCCATGCAGGTTACTGGACAACCTGAATACCCCTACTGCTACTATTGGACTGAGAACCTTAGGATTTGCCTGTTGTAATCTGCTGCAAAGTACACACTACATTGTAAAGAATAGCCTGGGCCTGATCTTGACAGGTGCTGAGCACCTGAAACTCTTGTCAAAGCCAAGCAGAAATCCTGAGCATCTCCCAGGATCAGGTCCAGAGTATGTACCTGTACCATCGGTTCTGTTTTAACAAGCAGGGCAGCAGCAGTGGTTTGGCTTGTCTGGTATCAGATCACCCCTATTAGTTGTAATTATTATTTCTGAGCCATTTATTCAGGCTCCGGTTCTCCACTGTATCCAAGCTGCATTTAAATCTAGCGGGGAGTGGTGTCTATAGTGAACTGGTTTTGACTCCCTTGTCTCCAGACACCGAGCGCAAATTAGAGCTGCAGAGGGACTACTACTCTAACTTCTGCTGCTCTGGAGCTTATACAGCAGTGAATCTAGTGTAGTGGAGGTTGGCTCCACCATGTCCCCTTTTATCCTGCTCTCAGCACCCGCCCCCCAACACTCCCCCTTACTTCCTTTACCTGGCACAAAATGAACTTTATGGATTGTAGAATCCATTCTTCAGCATTTACTCAAAGAATAGCTCGTAGCGGCTTCATTAAGGAAGCTACAGTAAGAACCGAATTCACACTGAGTCTGGTGCTCAAGATTTGGCCTGGGAAATTTATTAAATAGACTGAGTTCTTGGTAATCTAGCCACGAAAGGATTATTGAGCTTTCAACATCAATTTGCTCAAAAATATAATATGGAAATTTGTGGCTGCTTCTTGTTTATGCAGTGCTAGCCAGGCTGAACAAGCTCAGGAGTCCCAGGCCAAGATGTTAATAGAATGTAAACACTAAGGCTGAGCTGTTTATTAGCCTAGGTGCTCAGGAGACCGTAACCTCTTAGTTACACAAGAAGCACCATCATCAAATTATTAATATTCCATGTCAAATAAACTATATTATGAGAATATTGTGTTAAGCACTCAAAAATCAGAAAATGCTGGCCAACATTTTTAACCTTGAGTGTATGAAAGTCAGCTCTGAAATTCACTTCAAAGCACCAGATTAAAGGAGCCTGATTTCCAGAAGTCTGACAACACATTGAAATGTCATTAAAGTCAATGTGAGTGGTACTTGTGAAAATCAGGCTACTTTTACTTATATGCATAAATATGGATTTAGGAGTCTAACTTTCGGCACTTGGGTTTTCAAATGTTTAATATATCTAGCTTGCGTGTGCCTTGACTCACAGAGAGGGAAGAAGATTGGGTAAATAAGAAACCAAGAACAAGATTTCTTTTTAAAAGAAAGGAAAACAAACAAAAATGGGGTTAACCTTAAATAATAAAGCTAAAAAGCAAAAAATCAGTCAAAGTTAAGTATAACTTTTAAGAGTAAAACCAAACAAAATGTAAAAAATATTGGAAAATCTTATTTTCTAATACATAACATGTCACTGTGAAGCAAGCAGCTGATGTTTTGACCCCTGTAGATCTCCCTCTGAGCAGGAAAAAAACAACAACAAATATGCCCATCATTAGTTACAAATTGAAATGTGCATGTGTTTCCTCGGAGGGCCCCACTCACAAGCTTAACTATAAAAAATGAAAATCTCATGCTATTGTATGTTAGGTACAAATAAAAGGGAGATGGTACGGTATGTATCAGATTCTCTGTTTTTGCGTTTGCGAGAGAGGAGGACTGGTATCCAACTGGTATAGTCTTGCTCACATTTCTTAATCACTGGTGAATATTTGGTGGGTACACAAAAGCCAAAGCCAGAAATAGTTATTCTGTTCTTGTATTCTTAACAGCAATCTCTGGCATGTAGTTCTTTCCATCTCGCTTTCCCTGCCTCAGGTATGCTCTCCACTGGCACCAGCGTCAAAGTGATAAAACAATGAGGAAATGGTGCTAAACAGAGCTGGTCTGAAGCTGAAATTTCCACTATGCATGAAATTCTGATATTTTGACATTTGTTTTGTTCCAAACTGGAATGAAAAGCCAAAATTTCAAAATTTCCCCATGAAATGAAAACTCTGATAAAAATGAAGTCAAGATTATCGAAATGTTCTGGTTCAGCACTATCAAAACATTTTATTTTGACTATCATTTTGATTAAACTTTTCTATTATATTAAAATATTATAATGTTTACATACTATGAAATATAAAATATAATTGTAATTTTAATTCATGTTTTAATATAATATGGAAGTCTAAATGAAATGAGAAAAAACAAATTATTTCAACATTGTCAAATCAAAATGTTTTGACACTGTCAAAATAAAACATTTTGACTTTTTTCCCATTGAAAATTGTATCAAAATCGACATATTCCCACCAAATATTTAGATTTCCCACAACACGTTCCCGCAAAAATGTTCAGATTTTAACAAGACTGCATTTTTGGACATAACATTGTTTCAGTTAAAAGGTTTTGGCTAGCTGTAGTGGGGAAGGAAATTGGTACAAGAATGAGAAGGAGAAGAAACAATTTGCCTGTCTAATCAAGAAGAACTTTGAGGGTGAGTCAAATACAAGTTAGGAAAAAAATATCAGAGAGCGTTTACCTGGACTACAACTGGTGGAGGGAAAATTCACTGAACTAACATACAATTCTGCTTCTGCTCTACCCTCACAGAAGGTGATAATAAAACTCCCATTGATTTAATCTGAAGCATGTCTGGACCCCAAAATATTATGCCACCAGAACAACATCTCACTGGTTAACTATAACCTAAGGCCATTACACTGTTTCTACCAGCTTCTGAAACCTCTCTTTTCTGTATTAACCCTTTCACATGAACCACCTAACTAAATAGGGTGGGTACCCAGGATTCCATCCTGTAACTCTTATGACTTACTGAAGTCAATGGGACCTCCCATGTGAATAAAGATTGCTTGAATGAATAAGGTTTGCAGCACTTGGGCCTGGTCTACACTGGGGTGGTGGTGATGATGTGGAATCGATCTAAGTTACGCAACTTCAGCTACGTGAAGAACGTAGCTGAAGTCAATGTTCTTAGATCTACTCACCGCGGTGTCTTCACTGCGGTGAGTCGACTGCTGACGCTCTCCTGTCGACTCCGCCTGTGCCTCTCGCTCTGGTGGAATACTGGAGTCGACAGGAGAGCGCTCGGTGGTCGATTTATCGCGTCTAGAGTAGATGCGATAAATCAACCCCTGCTGGATCGATCGCTGCCTGCCGATCCGGCAGGTGGTATAGACAAGCCCTTGGTCTCAAAAGAACCATTTAGTGACTACAGATAGAATGAGGAACACTGGAATACAACATGACTGGCAAATTTTAACAAATGCTCACTAATCATTCAAAAAATGTGCTTCTTATTTATCAGTCACTCCATAAACAGCTTCACTAACAATAACACAAATATTGCTTTAACATCTCTTGAAAAACAGAGGTTTGGAGCATTAAGACATAATATTTGCTGTAAAGTCTGCAAGAAAATTCTGTGCATTTTGTTTAGCATTGACTGTTTTTATGCTGTTAACAGGTTTGAAAAACCTCCCAAAGGCCCTTTACTCTGTGTAGGTTTTGAAATTGAACAATGTTTATCTGTCTGGTCTCCTAAAAGCTCTCTGCTGTTTCTTGATATTATTCCTCAATTTATCAGATGCTGTCTCCTTCTTCAACCCTTGCACACGTGGTAGATTGTTGCTTTTGACTTCTCTACTGCTGCTCCTCTCCATCTACTGGGGTACTAATTTTCCTAATTGCTGGTGTTGCAAAAAAATCAATATATTTGTGTAGAGAACATAGCAACAACAAAGAGAAGAGGTCAGCACCTAGGCCAGACTAATGCCTGCTGACAGAGTCCCAAGAATATGGACTTGGGAATGGACAGTAAACAGATGCACTTAGATCAAAACTTAAATGAATTGCTGGGAGAAGCCAAGCAAAGGACTCAGGGTACCATAGGACAGACAAGGAGATTCAGCCATATAGATATGCAAGGGAAGGAAAGGAGGATTACAATAAAATAAGGATGTAAGGAGGAAAAGCAGAATGATAAGTGGCAAAGAAACCTGACTTTATTCATTTGACTTGCATTAAAATCAATGACCAAATTCTGAAAATGCAGCCAATGGTAAAAGTCAGAGGACAGGAGGAAGACTTTTCAAGGAACAGGGATGGAGACTGAACAAGGATGCGGATGCTGAAGAAAAAGACTGAGAATAACACATTGAATTCAATTCTATTACATTACTGTAACATTTGTTGTGATATCAGACACTGACCCAGAGAACATTAATCCATTCAAGCATCTTTTTTCCCATTTCACATGTTTTGAGTACATTTTTCCAGATGTTCAGATACTAAGATATAATCCACTGACCAAAAAAAAAAAAGGGTAAAAGTGAGTTAAAACTGAGATTATGTATAAATAATTTAAGAGTAATAAACATCACAAGGATGTTATACTCATCCCCAAAAGCAACCATTATAAACCAAGATATTTCAGAGTTAAGAGTCACTTAAAAGAAATCCAAACATGTCAAGGTATAGAACTGCACAACTATAGCACCAAAATAACCTTAACTCTGCCCTGTAGTGATATTAAGAGGAAAAATAATCTTTAAAAATCACTTTAATCTAATCTGGAACCACAAATATTACAATACTTTTATTGTAAGAGTATAGTCACTATAATGGAAGCAAAGTGAGTGTGTGTGTGTGTGCGCGCACACATGCATGAGAGAGCATGCACATACATGTTTTCTATTAGCTTCAAAAGAACATATATTGGCCTTCAAGCTCAGTGCCTGGTTAGATGAGGAAGTTTCTCAAGGTGATAGTATTTCCTGTCATTCTTGAAGTACCATTTTAGATCTGTGATACCATGTAAGTACATATATCTGAGGAAATAATACAGAAATATAACTCTTCTGTATATATCCCTCAGGTTTGTAATGTGCATTTTGAAATCAATGCAAAGAAAAATGACCAGTTGATAATTGTTTATTATTTATTTATTTATATCCCCTGTCCTGGGCAGTTTACAATCTACCTGCATTCAGATTGACCATTGGATTTGTTGATAGAAAAATGTTGGTCTGTAATTCAGATATGGGGTTAGACGAGGGGAGTAGGAGGGGAGGATTAGATGACCTCTTAAGGTCCCTTCCAGCCCTACAATTCTATGATTTCTATCATCCCTTCTACACCTATGAAAGGAATCATATGTGAGTCAGATAAAGTTTTATATTTGATTCAGGAAAACAGGAAGCTTTTTGGCATTGTTCATCATGCCCCAAGATCCTAGCACAGTGATAGCCGAAATGACTAATCGGGTCATTGTCAATGTCCATTGGTGTAAACAACTGAGAGCTGGTCAATGAAATGTCACACTGCACAGTGCTGAATGGTTGTGGGACATTAGGGAAATAGCTGATGCACATTGCTAATTGTTACCTAGCAACAATAGGTGTTGGAAGCAGGCAAGTGGGGGAAGGAAGGGACAGGAGTCAGACCAGCAGCAGCAGGAAAATGTCATTTCTTGCAATCAATCAGCACCACGAGTGTTAACAGAGTGGAGAAAAATTCTAGCTTGGGGGCTTTAACCTGCATCCTGTGTTAAAGTAATATTGTCACTAAGTACTTCAAAAATACAGAGTGTAATATTCTGGTCACTGGACTGATAATATTATTATCAACAGACACTATCAGTGGTGTCATCAGGCATTCTGCATCTCAAACTCTAAGTGTCCTTTAACCTTGTTATTTATTAATGAAGCAAAAGAGGCAGGCTGCCCATCAGATAGACTCCCCACCTATCAGAGGGGTAGCCGTGTTAGTCTGGATCTGTAAAAAGTGACAAAGAGTCCTGTGGCACCTTATAGACTAACAGACATATTGGAGCATGAGCATTCGTGGGTGAATACCCACTTCGTCAGACTCCCCACCTAGTGATTCATTCTGACAGGATTCCAAGAGCTGGGAAGGAATTTTGCTGGGATGCCTCCTGAGAAAGTCTGAATGACATGATCACAGTATTGTGGCAGATATCAACAGAATGGAAATGCAGAACATGAGCAACTTTTACTGCACAGAGCTTCCAAAATGATTTGCATACATTTTTGAAGGCTTTTCGTTTTTTCTTTACAAAGGGAATTTGGCGCTCAGGAAAGATGTGGACTGACAGCACTACAAACGGATGCTCACTATTTATCTTTATGAAGAATAATGTACAAACAGTAGCAGCAGCCTGTAAACCACCACATTGCCTTTGAAGGGACCACATCCACTTGAGGGAGGCTTTTTCAATCTCTATGTCAGTTCAATCAAGCATCCTGTCCTCATTTTTGAGGCCCCTCCACGACTCCACTTCTCCTGCCTTGTGTTTTTAAGAGTCACCCTCCTTTGCACACCAGCAGTGCAATTCTTCTTCACCCATTTGTGTACTTCTCCCACAAGCACCTCTGAACTAGTTCCATGACAAAACTGGTGCATGGAACACTCTCCCCCCATGTCAGACCATAAAGTCACAATCCTGATCTACTTCAAATCCTTCTCAAGACCCCACTTCTGCTACGATGTCTGTGGTAAACCACCTACAGATGTCAGTACAAATTAGTGATATCAGAAATAAACAAAAATATTCCCATCGTAAAACTTAAAAGAAAAATTATTTGAACCACATGTTCCTATCATCCTTGTCCTCCTTCCTCCAGTTTTTGTTATGTTGACTTATTGCTTCTTGTCTTAAATTAGACTGGATGCTCTCCAGGGCAGGAATTGTCTCTTACTATGTATTTGTACTCTGCTTAGCACAGTGGGCCCCAATTTCAGCCCTGCTGTAATTTTAATAATGAATGGTAATAATAATAAAGGATGAGAGGTATGAGATGACTGATGTATCAGGGAGGGAAGGAAATTTATTGTTCAGCTGGTTTGTTTGTTTTTTTATTTTGTGGGGTTGGATGTAAAGTAATGGCTATTTTCCCTCTATTTCTTGACTGAGTTAAGTTGAGAGAGAGAAAAATAAAAGCAAAAACCAACCAACCACCACCACCACCAAACGATTAAAACTCAAATAAGATTGCTGAGAAACAAAATCATATTTTTTCCTGATACAACACAAACTTATCTGGCCGTAATTCTGATTCTCAGTGGCTTAAGCCCATAGAGCAGGGAGAACGGTTGTATCACTCAAGAGATGATGTTCTAAGGCAGGTCAGATCCAACAAAAAAATATCTAAAGAATAACCCACATCTTTCCCTGCTATTCCTTTTACATAGGAATAGCCTATTTTGCCTCCAACACCTTCTGCCAGTCACCAGAAATGCACAAAGCAGATGGGACAATGATCGTATCTTCCAGCTGGATGGCTACAGTACTAGGTCAGGATCCTGGCAGGATCCTGGGTGCAGAGACATTGACTTTCTGATTTTTCAGGCAGTGGTCAACCCTGCTCCGCCCCAGGCCCCACTCCCATTCTATCCCTTCCCCAAGGCCCCACCCCGCCCCACCCTTCCTGCCCATGCTCCACCCCCACCCCACCTCTTCCCACTGCCGCTCTGCCCACCCTGCCTCTTCCCATGTTCTGTCCCCTCTCCTGAGTGTACCCCACCCTCACTCTGCCCCTGCTCCTCCTCCCCCACAGCGCCTCCAGCCTGCCACTGAACAGCTGATCCTCAGTGGGTGGGAGGTGCTGGGGGAAATGGGGAGGAGCTGATCGACGGGGCCCGCCGGCACCCACTATTTTTTTCCATGCGTGCTCCAGCCCCAGAGCACCCTGGAGTTGGTGCCTATGCCGGGGTGGATACAATGGATGAGGCAAGATGGAATTCCCAGAATACATCTGCACAGGACGTGACAGAATTTAGCCCTGAGTTTGCTGTCATATAACTATTTTGTCTTCTAGGCTTTCCATATTTGTATCTCATACAATACCTTCTCTTATTGTAGTCATTAGAAATAAAATAATTGGTCTGATGTGTTTGACAATATTTGTTCCAGCATCTAATAGGCAAATAAATAATATGGCAGGGAAAATAAGTAGAACCTACTTCCATTTAAGGGGCTACTCAGGGGAGAAATAGTGAAAAAGATTAATAGAAATTGAAAAAAATATCAGAAATGTAGATGATCCAGTGATTTGGAATCATTGTCTCAAGAGTCAGTATTGCTTTAATGTTTGCCATTACAAGGACTCTATAAAGGGTAATCATCTGTATTACTGCAATTTAATTAGGCATGGAAATCAGCTGGGACTATACAAGCCATTTGCTCTTGCAGATGTCTCTCACTACCTAAGACTCAAATTAGAAAAATTCAAGCTTTACAATTAGGATTTCAAATCACTGTGCAAAATCAGAACTGCTCTTAAATGCTTGAATCCATTGGAAAATCCAAGTCACAGCTAACATTTGCTAAACGAATGTAGAAGTATAAATTATAAAGTAGTATTTCACATTTTAAGAAATACAAATGAGACACACAGAGATTAGTTTCTCAAAAAGGACTGAGGTACAATGTCTGAAAGTACATCACAGTAAGTAATTTAGAAAACTGGTGAGCATGCATCCTGAAATAATGAAACAGCAAGTGAAAAATAGTGTCAATCATTTCTTGCTATATTAAAGGCCACCTGTAGGTCCTTCTCCAGAATTAGATCATATGGAGTGGTCTTAACCATGGCATACCATGACATTTAAATATGAAATAAGTGAGAACATAGACCTTTTCCAAGTCAAATATATATATATATATATATATATATTAGTAGATCATGTTGACTTCTGTGTGTTGATAAATGTTAGCTTAAACCAGATTCTGCAAACTCTACCTATGTGCTTAATGTAAAGCATATAGGTTATTGTTTGTAGGATCAGGGACTTAATAGCAATGAGTGAATAGGCTCAATTAAAAGTAACGACACTTTGAACCTTTGCCCATTTTTAAAACCTGAATAGAACCATTTTTAATTATTATTAGTAGTAGCAGTACTACTAAGGTTTGAAATGCTCTGATATACTTCTCTGCTTGACTTTACACTTCTGCATTGGAGCTGCTGTTGAAAGCAAAACTCCCAAATGACATAGTAATTTCCGGCTAGGATCAGATGCACAAGTTTTGGAACTCTCATGAAAAACTGATCTTTCTATCTAGTTCTTATTCTGTACCACAGCATTTAAGAACCTTACAAATTTTAAAAGGCACACAAGGGATTTCAGATTCTCATTAAATTTCTAGTCCAGTTTGGCATACTCAGAAAATGTTTAGAATAGTATCTACTTTTGGATGCTTATTCAAACCAAAAATGAATATCAAACTTTTAGGATTTACCTATTGATAATAATGACTTACCAAGCCTACATCTATTTAGAAAAATGAACTCCTTCCTGGAGAAAACCATTCTGTAACAACAGGCATGTAATTTAACTAGCATGTAAACATGTGACATGCCCACTTTACCAGCCAGACACAGTTAATGAATCAGTTTTGAGAAGTACTCTTTGCAGTTCTTACTCTGTTACCAAAGACTTGCTTAATATTATTCTGTGCTAGTGATAACGTATGCTCAGGTGCAAAACAGATAGTCCCCCAGGATCTGTGATATGATAGAATATTTCAAATTCCAGTTTGAATAAACCGTAACAACCTTTTATGTTCTTCCAATAATAAAAAGAGGCCCCTGTAGAACAAAAAAATAAGCAGCAATCTGAAGTTGTCTCACTTAAAGGGCTGTATTCCAAGCAATTATCTATCACATTATTGCTACTAAATACGCCTAAATATTCTCCAGCACACTTACCTCTTTTTGTCGGTACTTAATTGCCAGCTTCAATCGTGCAAGATCATTACCATTCTGTTCTTCTATCAAGCTATTGTCGTCTCTGTAATTGAGAATAATTTCCAATTCCCTGGAACTCCGTGTCTGATCCAGGAGGTCTTTTGCAAATTGCTTGCATTGACGCGACAGCTCTTCATATTCCGACTTAAACTCATTTTCCACCTTACTCAGTTCCTGAAGCTCCCAGCTGAGTTGAAATGCTGTAAGGAAAGGATCCTCACTGGACAACGCAATCAAAGATGGACTTGCCAGAGCCTTGTAAATGTTGAGTCTGGATCGAGAATGGCGAAGGCTGTCCACATCTGAGCTTGAGACGCATTCAACACAGTTGCAGCGGACTTCATGTGGTCTAGGTACAGAAACCCCCTTCTGTACAAGAAGTTTTATGATCTCATAATTGTTCGTATGGGCAGCCAAAATAATGGGTGTAATGTCTGGTGTGAATTCTGAGAACTGCTTATCCAGCAGCATTGGTGGCACCTGTGCAAAAAAGTGAGAAAATTTATAGACTCTTATTTCAACAGCAGCAACAGTAAATTAAGCTACAGATAGTTCTTCTTGTAAAAAGTTGCACAAAACAATTTGGAATTAATATTCTATTTGGCAAATGCAGCTCCTTTTTTGATTCATAAATTGTGATCTTTTCACAACATCTGTTTGTTATTTGTAATTGTTGAATTAATCCTTTGCGCTAACAAATTGTAGCCTATGGTTATTCTCAAACTATCGGCTACAGCTTTTCACAATATCTATTTGGGCTGTGTGATGAGTCACTTAAGAAAGATTGGTTTGTTTCTGGTCCCTGATGAGATAATCTAAATTTTATAATGAGGAGGCATGGCTCTAGAAATCACTGGGGCTTTGAGTCTCCCCGTCAGAGAGAAAAAGAGGTCCCTGCCATAGTGAGCTTGCATTTGTAAGGCCCAGTCCTGAATACACTAATCATGACACCTAATAATAAGTGTAACTGAAGGAAAATGGGATGGTTTGTAGGATAGGGCCCTAAGTAGATAACATATAAAGGACAGACAATGAACAACACAAGAGAGTTTTAAAATACTCTTCCTTTTTTTTGTGTAGGTTTTTTGTAAACCCTTGTCTCATAACTGTTCTTTGACCCTTATTAATTTTCCTTGTATACAATTCTATAACCTATACTCCTGGGGAAATTCTGCACCACTGTGCGTGCACAGAATTTATGTCCCCCATAGATTTCTTTGGTTCCTCGCAGAAAAATGACTTTCTGATGGGGATGCAAAGGGAAGCCACAAGAACGGTCATGCGACCCTCCCCAGCAGTATATTTTGGGTAGCTGTCAGAGAGGTAAATCATTGTGGGGCAGGGGGCGGGACTGGGGAACACCCAGCTGGTGGCTCCTACCCTCCTGGGCTGGGGAGGACGGGACTTCCTCTTCCCCTTCATGGCATCCGGGGCCATGTCAGACCCACCCCCGGATTTCTCCCCCAGCTGTAGGAAGCTCCTCAAACTCCCCTCCCCCCCGCACTTCCTGCACCCATCGCTTGTCAGCTGCAAGGGGAGGAATCACTGTACAGGGAGCTGCTCCCCCATCTGCCCAACCCCTGTGCATCCAGACCCCCCCCCATACCCAGACCCTCCAGTTGAGCCTCACCTCCCCATACTCAGAACCCCTCCCTGATGAGCCCCACTCCCCCTGCACCTGGATCACCCCAATGAGCCACCCACACCTGGATCCCCACCCCACTGAGCTGAGCCCCACTCCCCCCACATCTGGACCCCCAGACTGATCCCCCTACACCTGGACCCCCCTTCTGAGCTCTATGCCCCCACACCCAGACCCCTCCCCGCTGAGCCCCAACCACTGTCACCTGGACCCCCCCCCCACTGAGTCCGATTACCATTGCACCCAGAACCCTCCATCAAGCCCCTGTGCATCCAAATCCCACCCGCACGCGGATCCCACATTGAGCCAGCCGCATCCAGATTGCCCCACACAGAACCCTCTCAACCCACACCAGGCCCCTCCACTTGGATTCTGCCTTGCTGAGCCTGCCTGCCCACACCTGGTACACCTGGCACAGAGGGGCAGGGCCTTGGGGTGTTTCTGGGGCAGGCCCAATACTTGCGCTGTGTCAGAGTTGGGTGCAGCCTTACCACTGAGTCCATGTCCTGGGGTGGGGTGGGGGAGCTTCACAGTGATCTCCCAACTCTGTGAAGCCAGTGGCCTGTGCTCCCCAGTGCCATGCTGGAGCCTCCATGTTTATTTGACAAATAATATTTGCATACTTTTAAAATATTGTAATATTTTTTGGTGCAGAATGTCCTCAGGAGTAAACCTACCCTATATTCTTTTCTATCTTCCTTCTCTTTTGGAACCCCGGCTTAACTTCTGTTTTCCCAGTCCAGCTATTAAAGTGCCAGTCAAGAAAGTGACCTTGTAACTATGACATCCTTATACTCCACATTTGTTCCTCTTTCACAACTTCTGATTCATTGTTTTTAGCACAATATAAAATGTCACCAACTGCTACCAGTCCTAGTTGATCCTGAAAATGTGTCTACTTTGTACATCTTTACTAGCTATAAAGAGTCTGCAATCAGAACTTATCCAGCAGTTCTACTAAATATGTATATATATAATGAAGAACAGCTTGCTCTTGTACAGCTTTGCAGTGCTGAGAGGAAGGGAAGTGTGAACTCAGCACATACAACTTCGAAGGCACATAGGAAGCAGCTGTTTACAGCACCAATGCGCTATTTTTACAGTCACTTTGTAACATGGTGCACAAGGAATGATTCCCCCCGCCCCCCACTGCTATATAAACAACACAAAGAACATTTGGAATGGTGCCTGTGATGCTTCCCGGGGGTACCCAGCATTGGGAGGCATCTCGCCACCACCTGCCTTTAACATGAGGAAGCCTTGTCTCTGCCTCCCAAACCCACTGGCCATGGGCAATACCAGCAGTCGCCACGCCTCACAGGCCCCACTGTCACTCTACAGGTTAGTGACAGGCACACTCCAACCCCCGAGCCTTCCAAGTGTCTCCCTGGAGTGTCCAGCCTCATGTCCACTGGACACTCACAGCATTCACCGATCCTCTGCTTCCAAAGAAACAGTTACACTTCAGCTTACCCGTACCACCTCAGATCACTGCTCCTCTCAGCACACAGCACTTAGACATGTTTACAGTGAAATCAAGTATCAGTTTATTATCAAAGCACAGAGATTCATGTAGAAGTATTGGAAACAAATGGTTACATATAAAATAAAACCATTGTATGTCTTCTAGAGCTTAGACTTAATTAACAGGATTCTTTACTGTCTACTACAGTATTGCTCACCCAAAATTCCTGCTGCAGTTTTGCAGACAGTTTGGCTGTGACCCTTCTTTCATCAGACAAGCACATGTGTCAGTTTGCTTCCTAGGCAAAGGACTCGGTGTGTTTCTTTACACTCCAGAGCAATCCTTTGTCTTTCTTCATAAACAGGACCTCCCACTGCTATTTATTTCTTCCTGTAGATTTCCTCTCTTGTATATTTTGCAATCTCTCAATTCGAATTGGGCTAAGTATGCGACATACAATATACAATACACAAATGGACAGAAAGGGAGATAGGTGTCTGTTACCTCCTGCCGTGAAAGAACATTTCTGAGATATGTCATCTGTTGGTGACCTGCCTTAACTCCAAGACCTTAAGAATATAATTTTCAGTATAGATAAAGAAGCCCTTAAATATTATCTGTACATATATTTCACAACAATTATGATGACCAGTGGGCTCCTGGCTCTCAGTAGATACTTCACATGCTACCCTTCAGTGAACTATTACGCAGGGGATTCCTGTAAAACCCTATGTACCCTCTTGCCCCCTGCCAGCTAGCACCAAGAGGTCCTTGGGTCACAGTGCCTCTTTAAAAAGGAAAAGGGATAAACAGTTGAATCAGAAAGTTCACCTGAAGCCTGGTGAATAAATAAACCATTGGAGAAGGGAAAAGATGTCTGAAGGAAGTGTAGTGACAGCAGAATGACCTCTATAAGGTGAAGAGAGACAGTGCATAGGCATAAGAACCTAAGAATGTCCATACTTGGTGAGATCAGTGGTCCATCTAGCCCAGTATCCTGTCTTCCAACAGTGACTAATGTCAGATGCTTCAGAGGGAATGAACAGAACAAGGCAATCATTAAGTGATCCATCCTCTGTCACCCAGTACAAGTTTATGGCATTCAAAGGTTTAGGGACATGTGAAGCATGGGGTTGCGTCCCTGACCATCTTGGATAATAGCCATCAATGGATCTATCCTCCGTGAGCTTATCTAATTCATTTTTTAATCCATTTGTACTTTTGGCCTTTACAATTTTACGTCCTTATGTTTGTTTTAAACCTGCTGCCTATTAATTTCATTAGGTGACCCTTGGTTCTGGGGTTATGTGAATGGGTAAATAACACTTCTCTGTTCACTTTCTCCACACCATTCATGATTTTAGATCCTCTATTAAATCCCACCTCAGTTATCTCTTTTCTAAGCTAAACAGTCCCAGTCTTTTTAATCTCTCCTCATACGGAAGCTGTTCCTACCCTTAATCATTTTTGTTGCCCTTCTCTGTACGTTTTCTAATTTTAATATCTCTTTTTTGAGATTGGGTGACCAGACCTTCATGCAGTATCCAAAGTATGGGTGTGCCATGACTTTGTATAGTGGCATTATGATATTTTCTGTCTTATTATCTATCCCTTTCCTAATGATTCCTAACATTTTGGGGGAGTTGTTTGGTTTTTTTTAAATTGCCACTGTACATTGAGAGGATGTTTTCAGAGAACTATCCATGACGACTCCAAGATTTCTTTCTTGAGTGGTAACATCTACTTTAGACCCTTTGATTTTATATGTAGATTATGTTTTCCAATGGGCATTATTTTGCATTTATCAACACTGAACTTCATCAGCCATTTTGTTGCCCAGTCACCCAGTTCTGTGTGATCCGTTTGTAACTCTTCACTGTCAGCTTTGGACTTAACAATCTTGAGTGTTGTCTGCAAACTTTGCTATATCACTGTTTACCCCTTTTCCCTGATCATTTATAAGTATGTTCAACAGGATAGGTCCCAGTACAGATCTTTGGGGGACTCTACTATTCACCTGTTTCCATTTTGAAAATTGACCATTTATTCTTTTTGTTTCCTATCTTTTAATCAATTACTGAGCCATGAGAGGACCTTCCCTCTCATCTGATAAAGGCTTACTTTGCTTAAGAGTCTTTGATGAGGGATCTTGTCAAAAGGATTCTGAAAATCTAAGTACAGTATCTCAACTGGTTCACCCTTGTCCACATGCTTGTTGACTCCCTCAAAAATGCTAATAGATTGGTAAGGCATGATTTCCCTTTACAAAAGTCATGTTCACTCTTCCTTAACATATTGTGTTCATCCACGTGTTTGATACTTCTGTTCTTTACTGAAGTTTCAATCATTTTGCCCAGTACTGAAGTTAGGCTTACTAGCATGTAATAGTCAGGATCACCTCTGGAGCTTTTTTTAAAAAAAATTGGCATCAAATTAGCTGTCCTCCAGAGGCTGATTTAAGTGATAGGTTACATACCACAGAAAGTAGTTCTGCTATTTCATATCTGAGTTCCTTCAGAACTCTTGGGTGAATACCATCTGGTCCTGGTAACTTATTACTGTTTAATTTATCAGTTTGTTCCAAATTTCCTCTATTGACACCTCAATCTAGGACAATTCCTCAGATTGGTCACCTAAAAAGAAAGGCACAGGTGAGAGAATCTCCTTCACCTACTGTGCAGTGAAGACCAATACAGAGAATTCATTAAACCTTGTCATCCTTGAGTGCTCCTTTAGAACCTTGATCGTCCAGGGCCCCACTGATTGTTTGGCAGGCTTTCTGCTTCTGGTGTACTTAAAAACAATTTGCTGTTAGTTTTTATGTCTTTTGCTAGTTCTTATCAAATTCTTTTTTTGCCTAATTATACTTTTACACTTGACTTGCCAGAATTTATGTTCTTTTCTATTTTCCTCACTAGGATTTGACTTCCAATTTTTAAAGGATGCCTTTTGCCTCCAACCACATCTTTTACTCTGCTTATTTATTATTATTATTATTATTATTATTTGGGGTATACACACAGTGTGAGCCTCCATTATGGTGTTTTTAAATGCAGCTTCCAGTCATTTCACTCTTGTGACTGTTCCTTTTAATTTCCATTTAACTAGCTTCCTCATTTTTGTTAGTTCTCCTTTTTGAAGTTCAATGCTACTTTGGTGGGTTTCTTTGATATTTTCCCCATTACAAGGATGTTAAATTTAATTATATTATGGTCACTATCACTGAGCAGTTCAGCTATATTCACTTCTTGGACCAGATCCTGTGCTCCCCTTAGGATTCAATAAAGAATTGTTTGTTCCAGGACTAGTGCTCCAAGAAGCAGTCATTAATAGCGTCTAGAAATTTTATCTCTGTATGCCATCCTGAGGTGACATGTACCCAGTCAATATGGGAATAGTTGATATCTCCCATTATTATTGGGTTTTCTGCTTTTGTTGCCTTTCTAATCTCCTGGATCATTTCACAATCACTGGTCAGGTGGTTGGAAGAGAATTCTTACTCCTATACTCTTATTATTCAAGCAAAAAAATTTTATCCATAGAGATTCTATGGTACAGTTTGATTCCTTTAAGATATTTGCTATATTTGACTCTCTGCTTTCTTTCACATATAGTGGCACTCCTCCACCAGAGAGACCTATATATTTTGTACCCTGGTATTACCATGTCCCACTGTGTATCCTCATTCCACCAAGTTTCTGTGAGGCTTATTATATCAATATTCTCATGTAATACCAGGCATTCAAGTTCACCCATTTTAGGATTTAGACTTCTAGCATTTGTATATAAGCACTTATAAAAATTATCACCTATATAGTTGTCTGCTTTCATGTGATGCAAGTAAATGACACTTTTTTGTTTGATTGGTTCTCTTCAGTTCCTACCAGTACTTTATCAATTTCTAGCCTCTCCTCTTTACTAGGATACAGAATATCCCCTTTAATAAACTGTCCCCTAAGGGATGCCTCTGTCTGAACTGTGTGCTCCTCTGCACCAGTTGGCTTTTCCCCAGCCCTTAATTTAAAAACTCCTTTACAACCTTCTTAATTTTACATGCCAGCAATCTGGTTCCCTTTTGAATTAGGTGGAGCCCATCCTTCTTGTATAGGATTCTCCTTTCCCCAAAAGTTCCCCAGTTCCTAATAAACTTAAATCTCTCCTCCCAACACCATCATCTCATCCTTGCATTGAGACCCTGCAGTTCTGCCTGTTTAATTGGCCCTGCGCATGGAACTAGAAGCATTTCAGAGAATGCTACCCTGGGAGTGAGGAAAC
>NW_020664490.1:12256566-12265872 GCF_002925995.2 Terrapene triunguis
ACTGGGACAACTTTAAGTGAGGAGTTACTGTACTATGATCTCAATCTTGCCTGCTAACATTTTTGAAATCCATCTAAATCTCTGTTGTGATGACTGCTTCAAACTCACTGAGTTTCAAACCATTCCTGGGGTAAGAGTGGGGCATTCTTGAGCACTCCTGACCCAGGGAAAGTGTAGAGTGCATAAGATATTTAAACAGGGAAGCTGACCAGAGCCTTGTAAAGAAAGCACCTGATCCGCTCTGTGTTTGTACAGCACTTAGCAAATTGGGGTCCTGGTCCATGGCTTGGCTTATTAGGCACTATGATAATACTATATTAGTGCCTAGGGTCTAGCTCCTTCTTTCTGAGTCCCAGTTACCTCTTCTCAGCTCATTTCCTGACTCTCTAGGATTACATCTACACTATGAGCTAGGGGTGTGATTCTCCTGCTTGCGTGTATATACTCATGGTAGCTTGCCTTGAGCTAGTAGGAGTATAAAGAGCAGAATAACTGTAGCAGCACAAACAACAAGGAGTCTGGTGGCACCTTAAAGACTAACAGCAGCACAGGCAATGCTAGTGCACGGCTGAGCCATGCCAAGTATAAGGGGACCCCTTACTAAAACTCAGCAGGGTGTTTTGGTTGGCTAGCTCCCAGTCAGGGCCGGTGCAAAGAAACTTCTACCTTGCACCCCCCCCCCCCCAGATAACCCCCCCCCCCCCCCCCCCCCACCCCCCCCCCCCCCCCCCGCACCAGCTAACCCCGCTTGGGGATCCCCCCCCCTCGCGGAAGCTAACCCCGCCCGGGGAGCCTGCCCCAGCTCACCTTGGCTCCGCCTCCTCTGCTGAGCCCGCCGGTGCTGCTCTAATTCTCCTCCCCTCGCAGGCTTGCGGCGCCGATTGGAGGAGACTTAGAGCGGGGTCTATGTGCTCAGCGGAGGAGGCAGAGTGGAGGTGATCTGGGGCGGGGAGCGGTTCCCCTGTGCCCCCCCCCCCCGTTACTGCGGGCAGCCCTCCCCGCGCCCCCCCACCCGCCCCAGCTCACCTCCACTCCACCTCCTCGCCTGAGTGGGCTTTTAGGTGCCCCCAACCACTATGCCTAAATGGTTGCACCGGCCCTGCTCTTGAAAAGACACCTTTTGCGTTGGAAATTGAAGTGCTGGGTCTATGCAGGCAGCATCAGTCATATCAGGTAGTTGCTTAATATTCAATGGACATAATCCTAAAAAATCAGAGCATGTCTCTAAAATGTGAGTGCACATCTGTGAGTCACTGCAGACTTTAGTCTCAGCCATTGTCAGCCTACTTACAAATCCTTAGAGTGAGGGTGGTGGTGATTTTTTTTTTTACAAAAATATTATGTTACTAGATATGTTACTAGGACTTTGTTTTGTTCCTTTGGCACAACAAGTGTGTGCTTTTCTTCTATCCTAATTTTAGATTTAGGAAACTGAATCAGAGAGTTATTAATGGGGTAGAACACTTTTCAGTGAGGTCTTGGAAGCCACAGTAAGGAAGACAGAGGTTGACAAAATGTTGGATGGCTTTTATTTAACCTATTTCCCATGAAAACCAAAAGCTAAAAATGCTTGTAATAGAGTTATGATGTCACATTTTTACATACTTATGCCTATTTTAACTAGTTTCTTTTAATCAGGCACTAGTTTATAGTCATTACCATCATATATGATATTCATTTGAGCTGATCAGGAACTGGACTTTCCATTCTGTGGGAAATTCTGACATTTCAAATGAGAAGAAAAAGCCAACATTTCCTGAGAAATGATTTTTTTTAAAAGGTTGGAACTATAAAAATGCTTATTTTCAATAGCATTGAAACTTTTCTTATTGACTTTATCATTTTAATTCATTTCATTTTTACGTTATTATATTAAAATAGTAATGATCTTACATTTAATATTATATATATATATATATAATTGCATTTGATATTGAATATAAAAGTCAAAACAAAATGAATCAAAACATTTCAGCATTGTCAGTTTGATTGCTTGCATAGACTCAAACATACTGACATTGTCAAAATAACACATTTTAACTTTTTCTCATCAAAAATGTAATTGAAATTGGTGTGTTCCCACAATACATTTAGATTTTGACAAATCTGTATTTTTTAACAGAAAGCTGTTCCAATGAAATATTTTCAACCAACTCTAATATGCACGTGATAACAGGATGGATGTATGCTCTTCGCATTATCTTGGAAACTATAACCCAGCTGAGAGCTTTTCAGTGGCTTGCTATATATGAAATGTCTTTGGTGGCTCTTAGTTCAGTTCTAAGCAGACCCAAGTACTTAATAATAATGAATAAAGTACTTTGGCCAAAATTTTAAAACAAGCATAAAAAAGAAGGGAAGAACTCCCCAAATTCAATGCCCTGAACTTGCAACTAAATCTGTGTAGGAGCACCCCGCTGCCCACATGGAGCTCCCGGTGGAGCTCTGCAGGGACTGGGGCCTTGGTCTTTAGTTTTAGAATTGTTGGATTGACAGGTCACTATAGAATGGTGAGCTGTACAAGGAATTCTATTGGTTGGCCTAGCGAAGCAGCACTGGAGCTTGTTATAGACGGATGTCACTGCTGTATAGTGACAGTTTCCCAGGCTAGCCTGGTACTTCTTCTGTATGATGCACTACATTCTGCTTATTATCTTTCTTCATTTCTTATACCTTGTTTCTCTTTCCTTTTTGCTTTGGTTCTTTTTCTGTGCATTTTCTGACAATATATAGCAGCCAACAAATGTACAATTTTATTGTCTGAGATAATGAATCTGGCTTTGTATTGTATTTACCTTTGTATTTTTGTCCTTATTTATTTGCTGTTGTTACAGCTCATCTTTCTTTTCCTTTAAAACAAATAATTCAAAACAAAACAAAACAAAACAAAACCATTGAAGCTTAGAGATAGGTACCCAATATTTAGTCACTCAAAGAAGTGGGCTCATTTTCATAGGTGCTGAATAGCCACACCTAAAATTAAGGTAAGTAGGAGCTGTGGGTGAACCATATAAGTGTCTGGATGGATGAATGGATGCATATTATTATTTTGGCCACAGCTCTGATTGACATTGGCTAGGTGAAGTCTGTATTTTCTTCTCTTTAGGGTCTAATTACAACTAACACAGATAATAAAAATGTATCCGTACATTTAAAAGGCTAAATGATGCATGCTCGTTTAGAAATATATCATTTAAAATTGTATTGATTCCTAAATAAAATCCACTAGCTATAAACCCTAACAGTCTGATACCCATACACACTCACTCTTGTGTTAAATCACAGCATGGAAAATATTGCAAAATAAACTAACCCACATTAGTTTAAAATAAATGACTCTCCAAGATGCGTGCTTATCATCTCCTAAATCTAACTAGAAAACATATTTTAAGAGATTAAACTCTCTATGTGGCAGCAACGATGCCTTTAGCCTATCACAATCCCAGGATCTTCAGTGAGGATTTGAATGGGCTACAAGAGTACAGATAGAAGCACTCCTTTGTCAGTGCCCTAATCCTTTGCACAAAGAAATAGTGGGGTGATGTCAGTCTGAGGGCAAATCTTGATAGCAGGCTATGACAAGGGCACTTAGAGAAGCTGCAAGGGCCAATAGATAAGGCACTGGACAGGGACTCAGGAGATTTAAGCTCTAGTCCTGAGTTTGCTGCTGGGTCACCTTAGTCAAGTCTATTGACCTCTCTATGCTTCTGTTTACCATGTCTATTTCAACTGTAAGTTCCTCCAACTGCTACTGTAATATAAATAACAATAATAAGCTGTGGATATCCTTCTTCCAGATAAAGACTGGTTTTGCATGTCTGTTTACTTCCTTCAAAATATTGATTCAGCTCTGCTGGGATACCAGTAGTATTAATTATACCTTCTTTTTTTTTTTTTTGGTCTTTGGTCACATTTAATCCCCCCTTGCATTTTGATTCCATTCAACTGAGTTTAACTCTCCCCTGTTATTTTTAGTTCCAGTCTGTCTATCTGTGCTGGGAAGTGCCCTCCCAGCTGCTGTGTAGATTTATCTTGAGTAAGAGCTTACAGACTTTAAGTGACGTATTTCCGACAAGGGTAAGAGTATGGAATTCTTGTTTTGTTTTGTTTTTCTGAGGAGAGGGAGTATGGCATATGAGGACTGGGAATGTGTGTGAAATGATGGAATCTGGGGAGGGAAGAGTAGAGACCGGATGATTTATTTTATTTTTTATTTTTTGGAGGGGGCAGGAAAGATTATGGAACTGATAGATTTGGGCTGGGGAAGCATAGGAGTGTTTTACCTAGGGAATGACAAATGTGATGCCGACTGAGGCAGAACATTTTTGAGCGGTCAAGAGTTTCCTGCAAAAAAATCATTTTCGCCTCCCCAAATGCATGGGGACTATTTTGCTTCCCTTCCTCCCACAACATGTAGCGGGAGAAACAGAAGGCCATATATTTGTGTCAGTTTAGATTTTTCTAGTGTGTGTGTGATTAGTGACAAAAGAAGCCTTCAGTATTTTATCCAATGTCCTCTTCTTCCTCCCTTGGGTCTGTAAACTGCTCCAAAACATAGCCTGTAGGTAAACATGCTCATTTTCAATGAATTGTCAACTTTACTGGTAGGCAGACACATCCTTCCTTCAGTTACTGTCAATGGCTTTAGCAGCCTAGAAGCAGACACTCCAAAAGTGGCAGCTAAAATACTCTAAAATTATTGAGAATTGCTTCTGATTAAATCCATGTGCCCCCACATTGTACCTCTTTGAAACTAGTCAATAACCAGTATCAGAAGGGCATTTCCCAAGTGCATGTAATGACTAACGACAAGCATGGATGCGTGTTTTTCTCACTCAGCAGTGGTGAAAAAGAAACCCAAAATGAAAATGGTTTGAAAAAATACATCAGCCCATGATTACACTGAAAAAAATATGATAGTGTTAAGGAAAAACTATTAAAGGAAAACTAGAATTCTCGCTGTCACATCATATCACTGATCAATCAAACCGTGATTGATGTTGGCATATTAGGAGAAAGACAAATCAAATTGCCTGAATGTTCAAAGTAGAACTGGTCTGAACATTTTCAATGAAATGATTTTGAAATATTCTCTTTTGTGAAAACTGAATCATTTTGTGGAAATATATTGATTCTGATAAAGCTTTCTTCCAGAAAACTTCTGAGGTCCAAGGTTCTCTGGTCACTGGTGATGAGAGAGAGCAGAACTGAAAAAACTTTTAGAGTGGAAAATGGATGTTTTAACACAATTGATTCCATTTTGCAAAAACATTCAAAGGCTTTTGTTTTTGCTCTAATGAGGAATAAAAACAAAATTTGAAACCTCAAAAGTGCTTGTGAAATGGAATTGCCTTCTGGTTGGTTCTAGTTCAAAGCTTTAAAAAAAAATTACCATGACTGTTCAACACTCACCTTTCTCTCTGTATTATAGCACTTTCTTTTTACAGTACCAGCTGGGACCAACAAATGTGCAAAAATAAATAAATAATGAAAAAAGTTAACTAAACCTTTTGAAACTTTGAAAAAAGTTGTACATTTTTGGTGGAGGGTTGGCACAGTTGTCTATAAAAAGGACTATATATGAACTAAGTATAATACATATTTGCATAAAGTTATCGAACTAGTGCACCAAACCCTAATAAAATAAGGACTAGATCCTTAGCTAGTGTAAATCAGCATCATTGATGTCACTTACTGAGAATTTGACCCTAAGATTTCTGTAAGTCTTAACTGTGGCCATATTCTCCTCATTTTGCCAATAACAAAGAGGCTCATCATTTTGTTTGGCGTTAGATGCTCCTATACTCCCTTTTCCTTAGCATCTAGTCCAATTTAGGAGCATAGGATTTAGCATACTAGATAAGGCCATGGGTCCATCTCATTTGGCATACTACCTTCATGAGTGGTGAATACCGGCCAATGTCACTATGAAACCAAAACACTGGCAGCAATACAAGAGGAATTGGGAAAAGTCATGAAAATTCATTCATCCTATAGGAGCAGAATCAAACGTTTTGCTTTAGTAGTGATCACAAATTTCTCTGCAAAGCCACCAACCCCACAACTGGTGCACAAAAACATCTACATTGTTAAAGCTTCTTGCCAAGGGGTTAGTGCACTTCTGAACAATTCTACTGCAAACATAAAAAGAAAATCTTTGGAAAAACCACTCCTGGAAAGCTAGCCACAAACCCAGCTTTCCATCTAGCGGACTAGTAATCATCTCCATCTTCACAGCGTATCTCTCCCTAGCAGCCAAATGTACACTTCAACTAATCAAATGATTACATGAAAAGATGGAACATGTGAGTTGACTGCCTTGTGTCCTCTCTTAACAAACCAAACTAACCCCTAGCCTCTCACATCCATTTCCGCCTATCAGTATTCTCAACCTGTCAGAAAATTCTGATTAATCAGATACCACTGGGGAAAATCCTCTGCTACCACTCAGGCAGCTTAGCAGGAGGAAAAATGAATGCCCACACATTCCACATCAAGACAGTCCTCTTCACGCTTACAAAACGGCACCACATTGCTTCCTCCACCCTCATTACCATATGGACTACAATTAAGCAGCATACTTGATATCTACCATGCGGAACTCAGTTTATGAGCCTCTGTGGGAGACATTTTCAAAACAAATACCACAGTTGGTGCCTAATGGATAGAGTGCAATTTATGAGCTTCTGGGGGTGGCATTTTCAAAAGACTGCATGAACAGATTGCACCGTTTACTATATGTACAATTTATCATATCATACTTGTTTACAGCCCTCTCTCTCTTCCTGCCTCTGCCTCACACCAGTAATTCCCTATTCATTCATTTAGGGCATACTTTGAATTAATTTCTTAACAAGGCCATTCCAAAAGAGGCAGCTTCATGGCCTAGTATTGGCTAAGTAGAAATCCACTTGCTCCGGTGCATAAACCAATTGCCAGAAGACGTAGAAGAAATACTTGCCCCCCAGTCCTTTAGTGAATCTCAGCACAATCCCAGGGTTGTACTGCTTTCCTCTGAATCATCCAGAACTGGGCAAGATTGGAAATAGCTTGCAGGAAAGCAATAGTTAAACATGGCAACCCCTACAATATATTCTTATGTTCCTTTTCAGATGATGGTTATGAAGAAAAAATGCTACAAGACACGCTGTAACGGACTAGGTCTAAGTCAATCACATTGCAAGGTTGTTGTACAGTTACTGAAGCTAACTACAGTATTTTCCAAATCAAGCAATTTCGTACACTCTGGTTCTGGGTGTCTGATTTGCATAATCGCTATACAGTTATTTCCCAGTAGTTGTATACCTATACTCTGATTGGCTATTAATGGCTGTCAGAATTCATGGACCTGCATAAACACAATGTGTGGTTATTTCTCAATAACTCTATGATGAATATGCAAACCTCTTCTTTGACTGGTGGCAACAATTCCACTGCTATCATTGTTTACTCAGAATGATCAAGTGATTTCCCACTAGCAAATGCACAGCCTCAGGTTCTCAACCCCTTCAGCTGAAGCCAAATGATTTGAATATGTATATTAAAGGGTACGTCTACACTTACCTCGGGGTCCGACGGCAGGCAATCGATGTTCTGGGATCGATCCCGGAAGTGCTCGCCGTCGACGCCGGTACTCCAGCTCGGCGAGAGGAGTACGCGGCATCGACGGGGGAGCCTGCCTGCAGCGTCTGGACCCGCGGTAAGTTCAGACTAAGGTACTTCGAATTCAGCTACGTTATTAACGTAGCTGAATTTGCGTACCTTAGTCCGAAGTGAGGGGGGGTAGTGTGGACCAGGCCATAGAGAAGAAAAAAATACAAGGAAGGAAAGTGAGTGGTACTGTGAAAATGCTAAAAGAGATCTCTTTTAAAAAAGATTATCCCCTGCTTTCTTGCATTTCCCCCCTTCAGACTTAACCCTGCTGGTCATCCCTACCAACCTCATCTTGCTTTCTCTCCTTCACTAATGCCCTGCCTAATATCTGCACTGCAAACCCTGCCTAATTGTCTGTTCTGTGATACGTCTAGTGCAGACGTTTGGACATGGTAAAACCATCATGATAAATAATTGCAATATTATTGCCTCAATATTGCAGATATCCTCTTCCCATGAAAAAGCTGAACATTTACCAACTAAGGTGTTGATCCTGCAAGGAATTCTTTGTGGACAGACCTCCTTGCAGGACTGGGAAGTAAATATGGCTATAGATAGGTATGTATGTATGTTATATTATAAGCAAGGCTGGGAGCATCACCTATTATTAACCTATTATTAAGGTTATAGCATGTTTTCAGTTGCTTATATCTTTGTCAAATTTTAATTGTTTGGGCTGAAATTTTCCAAGTTAAGAGTCTGCCTCAGGCTGGAATTTTTTTGGGACTTGACATTTCACAGCATGTGACCCTTTTTGTCAGGCATGTGCTTTTTGCTATCTCTGTGAAAATCTGCCCAAATTTGACTAAGTTATAGGTAAGGCTATGTTTTAGTCACGGGTATTTTTGTTAAAAGTCATGGACAGGTCATGGGCAGTAAATAAAAATTCACGGCCCGTGACCTGTCCATGACTTTTACTATATACCCCTAACTAAAACTTGGCCAGGGGGCCGCGGGTGCTTTCAAGGCAGCAGTCCAGGGGCACCACGGGTGCTGGGGGAGGTGGCCCCAGACCCCACTGGTGCTGCGGGTGGCTGGGTTGTGGTGCGTGGCCCAGGACCCCCACTGGTGCTGGGGGGGCGGGGCTGGCAGGGACCCTCTATCCGGCTCCGCGTGTCCCAGCAGCTCCTAGGCAGCAGAGGGGCCAGGGGGATCCATGTGCTGCTCGCGCCACAAGCGCGGGCTGCGCAGTTCCCATTGGCCAGGAACCGCAGCCAATGGGAGCTGTGGGGGTGGGGCCTGCAGGCGCGGGCAGCGCGCAATGTCCGCTGGCCCCTCCACCTAGGAGCTGAAGGGCCATGCCAGTGGGACCCGGGGAGCTCCCCACCCCGAGGTAAGCGCCCCCTTGCACCCTCCAACCCCCTGCCCCAAGCCCCCACCCACACACCCAAACTGCTGCTCTGGCCCAGGGGCTGCCCTGAGGTGCTTGGAGCGGCAAAATATATGAGGCGGAATAATGCTGGGGCCCCAGCTCAAACCTGAGGCAGCGTCCTGGGCTGGATCCTGACCGCCCCGGGGGGCGGTAAACAGCTTGTTGTTCTGCCGCCAGGGTGCGGCGGGGCAGGGATTCGGCTAAGTGGGGAGCATGTCCCTGTCGCCCCTCAGACGGGAGCCGGTAGCACGGCCCTGCCCCGGCTGCAGAGGACGGGCCGC
>NW_020664490.1:12265972-12298035 GCF_002925995.2 Terrapene triunguis
GGGGGGGGGGGACGGCCGCTGACTGCGGGAGAGCGGCAGGAGCCGGTAGCACGGCCCTGCCCCGGCTGCAGAGGACGGGCCGCTCCTCCTCGGCTTGTCCCCGGCGCTCTCCCGTGGTCAGCGGCCACCCCCTAGGCGGGACCCAGTAGCGCAGCCCTGCCCCGGCTGCAAAGGACGGGCAGAACATGGCATCCAGGCGGGCTGCTCCTCCTTGGTTTGTCCCCGCCTCTGCCTCCTCCTCCTCCTCCTCCCCTCTTCGCCGCCTCCTGCCAGGGGAGGGGAGAGGGGAGCGGAGCAGCAGCCCAGACTGAGCCGAACTCGTGCCGGGGCCAAGGCGAAGACCGAGGATGAGCGGGGCTGGGATCCAGCAGCAGCCTCAACCCCCAGCTGTGGGAGCGGCAGCAATGGAAGATGAATCCACCTTGGACCAGATCCACAGCAAGGTAAGAGTCGGGCCGGGCGGGAGGGTCCCCGGGACCCCTGGGGAGCTTCTGCCTGCTGGAGCCCCAGAGGCTGCCGCCTCCCTACCCAGCCCCACACAATGCGCTGGTGCCTGGAGTCTCCTTCTGCCTCCCCCCCTGCAGGGGGTGAGTGACTTGGCAGAGAAGGGCAGCATCTGTCCAGCAAGCCCAGCACCTCTTCCTTGGCTCCTCCAGCCCCAGAGCTCTCTCCATTGCATGCCCCTTGGGCTCCCAGCTGGGCGGCCTCAGTGCAGGGAAAATGCCAGCAGGGCTGGGTCCAGTGTGTATCCGAGATCGTGGGGAGCTCTTTCGCCCCAATGACTAGCGCCTTACCTACGGCAAGTACAGTAGTGCAATAGGAGCGTGAGGTGAAAAATATTGTGTCACGTTGTGACGTGGTCACTCAAATAACGATTACGTGTGTGTACTGTGCTGCCCTATCGGCGCCATTCGCGCTAATTTCCGTTTCGCGTCGGTGCCAGTGGTTATAGGGCTAAAATGCCGGGACAAAAACGAAAACAACTTTCCGGTGCTGCCTACCAGCAACAAAGAGAGAAACAGCAAAAAGAATTAGAAAAACTATCTCGTACTTCAAAAAAGTATTTTAAAAAAGTTGACAATCAAGGAGAAAATTCTAAGCAATGCATTGAAGGTGATTATTCATCAACTGATGAAGACCAATCGAACCAAAGATTACCTTTATCAACTGATAAAGATGAACAACAATCTGACCAAAGATTATCTTTGCTTACTGATAAAGACGAACAATCACAATCCATCCAAAGATTTACTACTTCAGCTGAAGAGTCCAGAAATGAAGAACTGTTATCCAAATCTAAAACTGAAGAACAATTATTGGAAGGTGGAGAGACTGACATAGGATCGGATACAAGTACATGGCCGACAATAATTACTGATGCAATGCGAATGATTATTGTGAAAAAAGGTCCGTCAAAACTAGATCCTACATTTGAATATCCATTTAATGAGTCGAATCGTTGATATATGCCATCCAGTATGAAGAAAAAAATGAAAAATGGGGAACAAATTAATAGATCGTGGTTAGTGTATTCACGGACCAAAGATGTAGTTTTTTGTTTTTGCTGCAAACTGTTCTGTAACTCGGACATTCTTCTGGCAACTGCAGATTTTAATGACTGGCGAAATTTGCATCAGCATTTGAAAGAACATGAAACATCAAAAAATCATTTACGCTTATTGACACATTGTATTGAGCTGTCAAACAGATTACGTTCCAGTACAACAATCGATGTGGTACAGCAACGTCAACTAAATTCAGAAATTCTACATTGGCAAGCAGTGTTGGAATGTTTACTGGCAATCATTAATTTCCTAGCCGAACAGTGCCTCGCATTCTGTGGATCCTCAGATATTTTATATGAGAATAACAATGGAAATTTCTTAAAATTGGTTGAGTTATTGGCAAAATTTGATAATGTTATGGCTGAGCATGTACGAAGAGTGAAAGATGGAGAGATTCACACCCATTATTTGGGTAAAAATACACAAAATGAGATAATAGAATTAATTTCTAATGGAGTGCGTAATGAAATTTTATCGAATTTGAAATATGCCAAATATTACTCAATTATAGTTGATCGTACTCAAGATCTGAACAAAACCGAGCAAATGTCAATATTTTTACGATTTCTGAAAATTGATGAAAATGCAGAAGTGAAAATTTGTGAACACTTTCTAGAATTTATACCAGTGAACGAAACTACTGGGAACGCCCTCACAGTTGTAATTCTACAGAGATTGGAACACTGTAGAATATCTTTAGAAAATATGCACGGCCAAGGGTACGATAATGGCTCAAACATGCGAAGACGACATGCAGGTGTACAGCAAAGAACATTGAATTTAAACAATTGAGCTTTTTTCATTCCTTGCCATGTGCAGTCGCTCAATCTGGTTGTCAGTGATGCCGCCAAATCATCTAAAGATGCCGTTTCATATTTTACCACAGTGCAAGCAATTTACAAGTTTTTTAGTGCTTCCACACATGGTTGGGCAGTCTTGAAGAAGCATCTTGAACAAAAACTCATACTTAAACCTCTAAGTCAAACTAGATGGGAAAGCAGGATAGATGCTATTAGACCATTCCGATATTCATCAGGAGAGATTTATGATGCACTATTCGAAATAAGCTAGGACTTGTCGTATGATCCTTCATTTCGACATGAAGCTGAAACATTGGCTCAGAAAATTATGCAGTTTCAATTTTCATGTTGCACGGTTATTTGGCATAATATTCTAAATCATATTAATTTGACCAGCAAAGTTATGCAGAACATAACCATAAACATATCTGAGGCAAAGACGATTTTGAATAAAACGCTGGAATATTTAAAAAAATACCATTCAGATGAAGGTTTTGAAGAAATTGCCAAAGAAGCAACAACAATAGCAGAGGATCTTGATTTTGAACCGACGTTTGCACCTCAACAATTCATTCGTCTTCGGGAAAAAAACAAGACAGTTTTGTTATGAGGTTCATGATGATCCTAGTCTCGATCCAAACGAAAGGTTTAAAGTTGAATGTTTCTATTGTATTTTGGATGTAGCTATAACTTCCATTGAAGAAAGATTTTGTCAGTTGCATGATCATTGTGAAACTTTTGAATTTTTATATGATATTAAAAATCAGTTTTCCAAAGAAGACCTCATGAAGCACTGCCAAGACCTACATTTAGCGCTCAGTACTGATAACGCTGCTGACATTGATGCAGTAGAATTGTATGATGAATTAATAGCTTTATCTGAGCTAATAAGTCCTAAAACTTCTCCTCTAAAAGTATTAGAATTTATAGCAAGAAATGATTTTTTCACTCCAAATATTGCTACAGCATTACGCATTCTTTTAACCTTACCAGTATCAGTGGCTTCTGGTGAGCGCAGTTTCTCAAAACTGAAATTACTAAAAAATTATTTGAGGTCCACCATGTCTCAAAATCATTTGTCAGGACTCGCATTAATTTCAATTGAAAGTACTATTGCAAAAAATTTAGATTTCACTGACTTATTAAAAGACTATGCAAGTATAAAAACCAGAAAAATTCAGTTCATATAAATTCTTTTAATTTATAAGAAACTGGAAGACACTAACGTTTTTCATTACAGTGTATAGTTGAACTCAAATTGTTTGTAATTGTGTTTTTGTTAAAATTAAATGTTAAAATTACACTAGTAGGAATTTGTTTTATTTCACTAACTACAAATTCTCTGTTTTCATTTTTTTTAAATTTTAAACAGTCAAAACAAAACTACAAAGTGCAAGCATGTGTAAAAGCCAAAAAAAAAGCATGCGGGGGGGGGAGGGGCAGCCACAATTTTTTTTGCTTGGAGCAGCAAAAAATCTAGAGCCGGCCCTGCATGAAGGTCACAGAAAGTCACAGAATCGCAGCCTTAGTTATAGGCCTTTGAAATATTGTAGTTAGCACATGCTCAGTAGAGCCTTGCTACATTCCCCAAAGTTTCCATCCAGACTAAGCATGCTCCAGCCAAGGGCTGAGCAGGATTTTTCCTGCATTTGCAGCTCCGGCTTCTGAGAGCCATATCATGGCTAGGCACCAGAACTGAAAGCAGGGAGCCTATCTGCTGGTGCCCAGGTGACAATGTCATTCTACACTCCAGGTCAGAGAAACATTTAAATACACTCTTCATGTAACGCATATCCACTTGATACATATTTTTATGATATACCCTCTGGAATTCCAATAGAATAACTTAACAAATTAATTCCTCTGCGGTACCAGTGGAAGAGTTACCACACTGATTTGTCACTCCACTAATCAGCTATTTCAAAGACTTTCCAACTGTCTAACTTTCTGAAATATGTGGTTCCAAAAATACCCATGCACACAATTTTAATGAAATACAGTACATACCATATATGGTGCTAGCCGCACACACCTTTAACATTAAGTTAAAGCTATGGCATTCCATTCTATTCAATTATCTGCTTAAAGTCTCCTCCATTCTATTACATGGGTGTGTATGCACAGTGCAAAATAGCATGATATAACAACCAGTTATTCATCCTAAAGTGGAAAGGAAAACAGCTTTTCTCAGAAAGATATTCTACTATCGGTCAGGATAATAGGCAATAAGATCTTGGCAGATAGTTTTTGAGACATCTGGTTATGAAAAATTAATAATTTGGAAGAACATGGATAAGTTTAGTCAGCTCAGCTACCTTAAATCCTGTTATTCGCTTTTACATGTGATCCAGCAGCTGGGGAAACTAAGAAAGTTTAGAAAACAAAATGCAAGTGACATTTCCTGAATTGCTATAATGGATGCCACAGAAGCCTCACTCACTAACTGAATGACAGAAGGAGTCAAGTAGAATCCAAATCGATTAAATATATATACCTCATTAGTAGGCACCAGATGGCACCAAATAGATACATATAATGATAATAAACTCAAAATCACCATAATACACATGCTGTGTTATCTGGAATGCAGAGTATACTGCATGTGGAAAGTAGGTAGGGTCTGGGGACATAGTGGATGGCTGGTGATAGACTCTTATCTAGGAATTTCTAAACTCTAAAAATATTTAATAATTACTTTTAGTTTAATCAAATGTTCTTATGTTGCTTTTTGAGTATGATCCTGAAGTAAGTTTTAGCTACAACCTCCCCACACAACATATTATCCCCTTGTCGAATAGTAAAAAGATACTGATACATGAATACTTCTGTAAATAACAGCTGCAAGTTTTTTAACTATAATTCTCAAGCCATAGTCATTGTTATTCGCAAGTATTCAGACAACTTCCATGTATTAATGAAAATCCCGAACGTTCCATGAGCTTTAGCAATATAGTGGAAATGGATTAATCCTTGTGCACTATTTATTTTTCTCCTTTTTAAATGGTTTCAGTCATTCAGTCAAGGAGAGGAAATAGTGTTAGGGCTGAAATCCTGGCCCCATTGACCTCAGTGAAGCCATAGAGTTTATGGCAGCATGTAGAAGTACAGACACTGCAGGCACAGCTAGCATGGGCATAAACAGCAGTGTAGACCGAGAGAGACAGCTTAGGTGAGTAAAGTGCCCTACATGCCTGAACCCTAGGATATATATCCTATGATTCTTTATAGGCCCAAGCAGTGCCTCCAACGTCTACCTTGATATTTTTTAGTAGTGTAATATTCCACTGCTTACCCGCCGCCACAGCTTTTTCCCACCACAGAACAAAGCTTCGGCGGCAATGGGGAGAGGCTCTGGCAGTGGGAGGCGGCAGGGAGGCTCTGGCAGCAGGGAAAGGCTCCTGTAGGTTACTGAGCCTTTCCCTGCAGCATGAAGCTACGAACTGCAGTGAAAAGTGTGGACGCAGCCTGACTTTCACTGTGGCATGCAACTACACTTGTAGTGCCTGTACTCTAGACACTGCTGTAAGGACAGACAGAGCCTAGGTGACCAACTACACATGAGGAGGAATGAAGAGTAAGTCGCAAATAGTCAAAGCTAACAGGTTGTAAACAACCCAGTATGAAAACAATTCATTTAAACCATATGGTAAATATAACAAATTAACAAAAATACGCTAAAATATCAAGCCACAATTTAAGAGGGAGATTTTCAAAGACACATTTGGGAGTTGACTTTTCAGGGTTGTTGGGGGCTTAACTCCCCTTCGTGTTTTTGAAAATCTCTTCCTAAGTACTTAAAATAAGGATTTTGGTGGCTAATTTTAGGCACTTGAGTTGGAAAACCTAAGCCTATTGTAATGAATTTTCAGCCAGGCCTCAGCGTAGCCTCCAGTTGTGCATGTGCAAAATATGCACACATGTTCATGTGCTTTACAGGTGCAAATACCTGCAAAAAAAATTAAACATTTTACATGTTCCCTTTAACATGACTAATTCCTAAAAACAAACAAATCATTTGCATATGCAGAAACCTAATGCTAATGGCTTCTTTGAGTGCCAATGCATGTGAGTAAAGTATTAGTCTATTTAAAGGGCCAAGATAAGAACAGAAGAACAGCCATACTGGGTCAGACCAATGGTCCATCTAACCCAGTATCCTGTCTTCCAACAGTGGCCAATGCCAGGTGCTTCAGAGGGAATTAACAGAACAGGTAATCATCAAGAAATCCATCCCCTGTCGTCCACTAATAGCTATTGATGGACCTATACTCCATGAACTTATCTAGTTCTTTTTTGAACTCTGTTCTAGTTTTTGCCTTCACAACATCTACTGGCAAAAAGTTCCACGGGTTGACTGTGCATTGCGTGAAGAAATACTTCCTTTTGTTTGTTTTAAACCTCCTGCCTATTAATTTCATTTGGTGACCCCTGGTTTTTGTGTTATTCACTTTCTCCACACCATTCACAATTGTATAGACCTCTATCATATCCCCTCTTAGTTGTCTCTTTTCCAAGCTGAAAAGTCCCTGTCTTTTAATCTCTCTTCACACAGAAGCTGTTCTACGTCCTTAATCATTTTTGTTGCCCTTCTCTGTACCCTTTCCAATTCTAATAGATCTTTTTTGAGATGGGGTAACCAGAACTGCAGGCAGTGTTCAAGGTATGAATTGGTATAGTAGCATAATGATATTTTCTGTCTTATTATCTATCCCTTTCCTAATGATGCCTAACATTCCATTAGATTTTTGTTTGTTTGTTTTTTGAGTGCCCCAGCATTTTAAATGGATGTTTTCAGAGAACTATGCACAATGAGCCCAAGATTTTTTTCTTGAGTGATAACAGCTAATTTAGATTTCACCATTTTGTATGTATAGGTGGGACTATGTTTTCCAATACAAAATGACTCAAGATAGTTAAGTCCAAAGCAGACTGCGAAGAGTTACAAAGGGATCTCACAAAACTGGAGGACTGGGCAACAGAATGGCAGATGAAATTCAATGTTGATAAATGCAAAGTAATTTGCATTTATCAACATTGAATTTCATCTGCCATTCTGCAAAGTAATTTGCATTTATCAACATTGAATTTCATCTGCCATTCTGTTGCCCAGTCCTCCAGTTTTGTGAGATCCCTTTGTAACTCTTCGCAGTCTGCTTTGGACTTAACTATCTTGAGTCATTTTGTATTGTCTCCACTTTTTGCCATTTCACTGTTTACGCCTTTTTCTGGATCATTTATGAATATGTTGAACAGCACTTGTCCCAGTACAGATCCCTGGGGGACCCCACTATTTACATCTCTCCATTCTGAAACTGACCATTTATTCCTACCTTTTGTTTTCTGTCTTTTAACCAGTTACCGATCCATGAGAGGACTTTCCCTCTTACCCCATGACAGCTTTCTTTGCTTAAGAGCCTTTGGTGAGGGATCTTGTAGGAGGCTTTCTGAAAGTCCATGTTCGCATGCCAGTGTTTGCATTTGCAATGTGGAGGCTCATGTTTGTGCAGGAGGAATCTTGCATGCCCACAAATGGAGGCACATGGCTGGAAATCCAGGCCACAATCTCTGCTAAAATGCCTTGCAATGTTTATAAACACCTCATATTTTTGGGCAGATTCGCACCTTTTGTGTCTGTGAAACATTTCATAATCATTTCAAAGTATGCAAACTGATTCATAGATTTTGCAGTGTTTGCAGAGCCCACCCACAGGGTTTCTATCGGGTATGCTGGGACGTGCTGTTTGCATGAGTGAATGTGGGTGTTGTGGGTTATGGAATACAAGTCTGAGTTCTCCTCTAAGACGAGGTACAAAAAGCTTCAAACTGACAGGAGGATTGTTTTGCCAAAGACAGCGGAAGTTCAAAAACTCTCTCAGGATATGAACTTACAACCTTATCTGTGGCTTCCCACCCGAATGTTACTGTGCACAGACCACTACCTATGATGTTGACCAACTATGTCTCATTGTAACCCCCCCCACCTGTCTGTATCCATTTGCTGTCTCTTGTCTTATTGCTAGATTGTAAACCTTCTGGGGCAGGGACCATCCTTTAGGTCTGTGTTTTTACAGTGCCTAACATAGTGTGGTCCTGGCCTATGGTTGGGACTCCTATTCACTGTGGTAATACAAATAATACATGATAATAGAAAACATAACACATGCACAAAAGGAAATCCGAACTTCATCCTATTATATCATGAATTCCTGGCATCAGGCCACATGATTACCAACCTACAGCATCTATCATTATTAAAAGGCAATACTGGGCCCAGGTAGCCCCACCCCTCTGGGCCTGGCAAGCCCACTGCAATTGGAAGAGAGGGTTAAAAAAAACTCAGAAGCCCAGGCAAAGAGTAGTGGACAGGCTGCAAGAGAGATGAATCCTTCTCTGGGAAGTCAGCCTGAAGGCAGAGCCTGCAAGGGGACCACAAAGCAGATAAAGTCCCAGGCCGTGCCTTCTCCAGCCACCCTGCCCCCCTTTGAAACCTGCAAGGCCCTGCTCATTTAGACTTTCCGTTAAATGATTGATTGGACTTTCGGGGCCATACCCCAGGAGCACATAGGTAGGCAGTAGCTCAGGCTGGCAGGCTTTGACTCTCTGAAGGGATGACCCTCCAAGTGTTACTTCCCACAGGGCCCTGGATCAGGACCTGATGGAAAGGAAAAGCCTGGGTCCCCCATACCAAGCCCCGACTTAAGAGAAAAGGCCCAGATGTGGGTAGAGGCTCCAAACATTTGTGATTTAGGATCAGGCATCTCTATCACCTCTAACAGAAACAAAGGGTATGGTGGTCAGGTATGCTAACTGCTAGGCAACCTGGCCCTCTGAGAGCCTATCACATGCTCCTATTTCACAGATGAGGAATTAAGGCCTTCAAAGTTTAAGTGACTTGATGGAGAGTGGGGTGTTGAACCTAAAGCTGCTAATTCCTCGTCCAGTACCTTAACCACAAGACCATTCTTCTCCTTTGAATTGTCTCCTCATACCCTGTGAGCTATGCAATAGGGTGAGAAATAATGGAAATGAGGCAAGCATAAAATGAATCTAATTTCCATCCATTTATGCTGAGATAAAGCCATTGTTCTATACACAGCTGGGTAAGGACCCAACATATTGTACTCTTTCACCAAAAATAACATTGAATTCCTATTATTTTATTGACAAAAAAATTATACTTTTTACTTATCATCTGCAATTATATCCATAGCAAGTACCAGATACTGTAATTATATCATATTGTATGCATTGCCTATGAAAGGGCTCCAATCATTTCAATTCACTATGCACTAATATAGCACCTATAATATATGGAAATTGGAATAGACAGGAATAGAATAGACTCTTACATCTATTTATAGAGTGGTTTTCATCCCAAAGGATCCCTAAGAATCTGACAAATTACAATTTACATCCTCCCTGCCTCAATAGGGCCTTACAATGGGTCTGGCATGGAGAATGTTGGCCGCCTAAAGGAGGATGGCTTAGTGCAGTCAGGGGGAAGTAGAGAGGGACACACCTTAAAGCCTCTTTCAATTTATTCTAAAAAAGATTTTCTATTTAATGATGCATCCTTTGAGGGATGATGGGGAGAAAGCACAGGTTTGACTTCACTCCTATGAGAACAGGTTGAGGGCCTATCGCTATGCATGCAGACAAGGCTGAGGTTCTGACCATGAAGACCAGGGGTCACGCTGACCATGCCTCACAGTCACTGAAGTGGTAGATGGTCTCCACATCAAGAGTGAAATCCTGACTCCATTAAAGTCAATGAGAGTGTTGCCATTGATTTTCAATGGGACCAGGATTTCATCCATAGTATTCTCTTCCTGTTAGGTTGCAATTCTGCATGAAGCAGGATTTTGCCCTAATATGTCCAGGAATCATTTCACCAATGAAATGGCAGAATTATCTGAAATAGAATTAACGTTCAAAGGAAATGCCCAGTTTCAAATTGCATATTTTTTCCAAAGCCATTCACCTATCCCAGGAAAACACTTCTTTTTATCTCCCATGTATTAGCATGAATTATATTATCTTATTGAACAGAATACCCAATGCTAGGAACAGAGACACTCAAATCAAAATGAAAATGATACAGATCATATTGAAAACACTACATGTTGAATTTGAAAGAGTCAATTTTTTTTTAACTCTTGGCTCCCTTTTGACAATTCCTGGCATATACCTACAGAAACTTGCTTGCAAACCAAGAGCAAGAGTGAATTTTGCACATACCTGTTTCTCCCCACTCGGCTTTTTGTGATTTAATAAAAGTTCCACAGCTCCAACGACCTCCTTTCGTATGGCATGCAGCAGAGCATCGCCGAGATACACATTAAAGCTTAAGAGCAGCTCAATGAGCTCCAGGTTCTCATTTTCAATTGCAATAAGGAGAGCTGTTCTTCCAAGAGGATCAATGCAATTAATATTGATCTTGAAATAAATTTCAGCTTCCTCCAGAGCTTTCTTCACACTGGCATAATCTCCTTTCTCCACAGCATTCAAGTAGGCTTTCTCGGCAGGGGAGAGTTCAGACTCTGCTCGCACTATACGAAGAGGGATGCGGTCTCTGTAAGGGGCATTGACGCTTCTTTTGTAATAGAACTGGGCCATATTTTATGCCATTCTAATACTTTGTCTCTGCAATTTAAAAAGAAAGAGTGCATCGGTTATGCATTCCTGGAATAGAGTTCAGCTTCTGATTACTATTATTATATATGCATTACAGTAGCATTTAGAGATGCTGTATAAACACATAATAAGAGATGGTCTCTGCCCAGAAAACTTCTGGTATAAATAGACAACAGAGACAGAGGACAAAAGGGGAAACAGAGAATCAAAGTGATGAAGTGGCTTGGCCAAGATCACAGTGATCAAGCCAAGCACTCAGGTCTCCCCATGCTGAGTCTGGTGCCATATCAACTAGATTTTGCTCCTTCCTGGCACATTCTATCTAGCCTAAGATGGACCTAATTTGCACAGTTCAGATCCAGGTGTGAACTTTCTAAAGTCTGGAGTATTTATATGTGATTCAGCCTTATCACTATTAAACTAATATATTCTAGCAAGTATCCTGAGTCTGACTTGTAAGCTAGAATTAGGAATTAAAAAGGTAAAATAACATTTATACGTTGCCCATGATATTCTTAATATTTAAAAATCCCCAGAATTAATAGATAATGGTGAAGGGTTTGGTTTAATCCTTAGCACATTCTAAACTAAAACAAATATCCAATCGCAATTCTAATATCTTAAACATCACCAAGCATGTATTGCCTCTGTTATTGTATTCTTTGCCCATGTAAGACCATAGCAATATCTGTTCCTTCTGTCAGGGCAACAATTAGCTGGTAACCTCTGTGGTCTAAAAGAAAGTAGTAACATGATGGGATCTAAAATGTTAGGGTACATGATCAATAAAATACCCCCCTGAAGTTCAAGTAGAGAGGCAGCATTGCCTAGTGGTTAAAAAGACTGAGTGTCAGGTGACCTAGATTCTTTCTCTCTCTGTCTCCCTCTGTGAGAATTTGAGTAGCTCACACAGCACTTAGCCTCTGAGCGGTAGTGAGCCCCTTATTTTATAACCCCTCCATCCACTTTAGGAGTGACATTGATGGGCTCCAATCTTGCTCAGGCAGAAGGAGGAATTATTTCTAAGGGCCTTGAGAATGGTGAGTCATAAAAAACAAGAGGATAATGGGGGGAATCTTGAATATTTGACAGAGACATGGAGAAAATCCTCTGAAGGAGGGGGAAAACCCAGTAAAATACCTGTGTATCAAATAGGGTTCCCAACCCTCCCGGATTGTCATGAAGTCTCCAGGAATTAAAGATTAATCTTTAATTTAAAATTATCTTATGTGATGAAGCCTCCAGGAATACGTCCAACCAAAATTGGCAACCCTAGTATCAAACCCTAGTTAACAAACTACAACTAATTTAATGTAATCCTATGTATATGGTATGAGGAAAGTCAGTAACCAAGCTGCATATGTCCTCGGTCTGTCTGAGTACCTTCTTTTCTAAATGTTTTCCTTTAAGTGACTCGTCATCCTGCTCACCATCCCCTTCCCACCTGAGGTCCACACCCCTCCGGCACTAGAACCCTCCTTTACCGTCACCGTCCAACCCCCAGGCTGGAATTTATTCCTCCCTTTCCACACACGGCCCTTCTCCTTCCAGAGTCAATACTTGGGGCAGTTGAGCTGATAAACCTAGGCTTTGTTATGAACAGTCCCTGCTCCCCTCCACCTTCCATTTCTCACTCTGTCCCTGTTTCCCCCTCCCCATCTACACTCCTCCCAGGTCCCTGCTTTTAACCCCTAGCCCCCTCCATCCCCCTTCCCCCCTTGGGGTCCCTGGTTTCTACCTCTACACTGCTCTCCCACCTCCACACTTCCCACCGCGAAGGTCTCTGCTTCCTCATCCCAGATCCCAGCTTCTTCCACCTTCCACCACTTCCCCATCCCATCCCAGGCCCCTGCTTTCCTTCCCATCCCCAACTCCAGTTTGCCCAACCAGGTCCCTGCTTCCCCCATCAATACCATTTCCCCCACTCCTCTCTGGCTCCCTGCTTCCTTACCCTGCTCCATTGCCTTTGTCCGCCCTCCCCCATGGATCCCTGCTTCCCCTACCGCCACTATCCCATTCTTCTGGTCCTTGCTGCCTTCCCCTTCCCCACACAGCCACACACTCTCTTCCCTCCCCAAGTCCTCACTTTTTCTCTTGCCACTCTGCTCCCCTGCACTCTCTAGGTCCTTGCCTCTCTCTAAGGCCCCATTACTTCTCTTAGACTACAGCCCACAGACAACCTCCCTACATAGTAGATTACCTGCTGCATCCAATATGTGTAGGCAGTTATGCGGGGCGGGGGGGGGGGTGATGTGGGGGTGGAGAGATTCCTCCACCTGCAGCATCAAGCAATCTGTGTCCTGACTTCCTAAGAACCAGGCTTCTCTGGTGCTCTGATTTTCACTGAAACCAATTGGGTTCTGCATACAGATGACTAGAATATTCCTGGAAATTCTGGGATTGATTGGCTGTGGTATTAAAAATGATTGTGCTACATACAAACAGACAGAGAAATCCCTGGAAGTTGAGTGCCAATAACTCTGAATGTTCCTGATATCTTTATAAATCTCCAATCCTTTCTGACTCTTAAGTTATTGGCCTCAATGACTTCTTTGGGCACTGAGTTCCACAGTTTAATTACTAGTGTGTGAAAAAGAATTTCCTTTTATCAGGGTTGAGTTGCCCACCTGCTAATTTCATTGAATGTCCTCTTGTTCTTGTGCTACTTGAATTATTTATGTTTGATTAAAAAGAAACTGTTATTTCCCTCCCCTTCTCTCCTGGACATGGTACAAAATAAATGGGGTATATTCATCTCTAGTGCAACTCCATTTATTTGGAAGGAAGTCAGAGATGAATTTGACCCCATGAGATCGGAGAAGATGGAGATGCTTATGGCATAATATGAGCAGAGTGGTTTATAGGAAGAAAAGTTCTGACAACATTATGTTGAACTTTTCATTTTTTTATGGTATTACTCTTTCTTAACTCTTAGATGGGCATTAAGGAGGCCTCAGGCTTTCAGAAATCTCTAGAGAATATGTGATACTAACATCTTCATTCTTGGACCAGGGAATAACAAGGAAGAACAAAACCAAAGTATAACCTTTTCCCCTCTTGCTGCTGACATGTATTTAACAAACACATTTTCCTAAATAACGCTTTTCCTTCTTTTGGTGATTGTTTTTGTTGTTTTTCTCTTTCTATTTTCAGCAAATAAAGAGATCAGCCTCATGATATGAGGATCTCATTTGAACTAAAATGTTTAAAACATGTAATTAATTCATAGAGCTTGATTACAGGTGTAGTGCCCCCCTGAATGGTTTACAATATATTCATGAGTCATAATAATGCACAAGGTAGTTACAGATGTATCAAACTACCAGTTTAGGGCTTGACCCTCTCTACAGATAAGTGGATGTGCATCGTCAAGCATCTTGACATATAGATTGACAGTGGCACTTGTTGGTATCTTTACTCAGAGCTAGATGTGCCCTCATGAAGAAATAGCAAACAGGGACAGGAACTCCAAAAGTTTTCCTCTGAATTCTTCTGCTCTGGGCTGGATTTTTCCCCATCATAAAAGAAACTAGAGATCCAGTCCACCAATCCACTGGAGTGGGGACTGAGAGGAAATGAGAACATTGGTTTGGAAAGTGATGGTTCCTGAAGATTTGTGTGCTGCTTGTAAGGACTGTGCAACCTTTGCAGAATCATTGCAACAGAGAAGAAATACCACTCCCTAAATTTAAAAATCAAGAGACAAGCCAAAAACCCACTGCGTAAAGTACAGAGAAGGCAGAGCTAAGCAAATGTGGATTTAGAACTGATTTAATCTTCCACCACACCCAGAAGGCAATATACATCTTTTGTGCCAAATTTCTGTCCTGAGTTGCACACAAGCATTAAAGTCCATGGGATTGCACCTGGTGTAATAGAGGGCAGCATTTGGCCCTATGAATCTAAGATATAACTTGATGAAGCAAACCAGAGACTGAGAAAGGAGATCTTGCAAATAAAGGGCCTGATCCCGGGAGGTGCTTTGCTTCTTGGGCAAAATGATCAGTACCCACTGCTCCCTATGAAGTGAGTGAGATGAGCAGAGGGCACCTTGCACCTCCTAGAAAATGCTCATTACCTGCAGGATCAAACCTAAAATGAGCAAGATCATACACTGGAGCTATACGTGAGCAAAAGAGTCTTAATGTTGAACTAGCTCACTGGATGTCAGTGTCGCCTGCCACTGTGTTGTACTTAGGAAAATCGATCAGCTAGAATTCAACATGCAATGAGTTCAGGGCTCCTGCCAACCTACCAACAATGAGATAAACAGTGAAAAATAATGTTACTTTAAAAATTAATAGAACAACATTGATCAGCTCTGACTCTCAATCTCTAGGGTCAAGTTTACATGATCTCCTTCAGTTTATTGTATCTTTCACAAATGACTCCTCTGAATGTACCTACATGTATTTTGCAAGATTGCACAAAGCAATCTTCATTTTAATATAGAACAAAAGACTTAACTGAAATATTCAGAAACACAAGCCTCACTCAGTAATGGAGACTTTATACATTTCAAAATTATCCATGGATGATTACTTTTAGATCACTGGAAATATTATGTATCAGAGGGCTAGCTGTGTTAGTTTGGATCTGTAAAAAGCAACAAAGAGTCCTGTGGCATCTTATAGACTAACAGATGTATTGGAGCATGAGCTTTTGTGGGTGAATACCCACTTTGTCAGATGCCTGGACTGACATGGGACTCTTCGTTGCTTTTTGGAAATATTTTGTTTTGAAAAATCTGCATTTTGCACAGATCTCCAAATACAGAATCACTTGCAAAAAGCATTTAGCCCTGGTTTTCCTTATCCAGAAAAATGATCATGAGCACAGCTGGTCAAATTATTCAGTCCAAATCATTTAGCTTACAAATGTTTCTATCTTTCTTCAAATATTTGCAAATAGTTATTTTTATGGTTGAAATAGTGCTAGAGATGGTTGAGCAAACAGTTGGTAAATAATTTCATTTTATATATAAATCATGTAAATTCTGTGATTAAATTTGACCAGCTTACAATACATACTATATAATATGTACACTATACAAATTAAGATATGTTAAAATATAAACTTCCAAAGTATATTGCTGTCTGATTAATAAAATAAACCATTAAAATTACTGTTAAAATGGGAAGATTTAGATACAACTTATTCTAAACCTAAGTGGATGAAAGTTGGAAAACTAGTGCAAAGTGCTAAATTAAAGCAAATGTAGTGTAGACCTCTGGCTCATACACTGGACCCTATACAAAATGAATTGTCTAAGCTTAGAAGGTACTGCTTCATGTTTATGATTCCCTCACCAATGGACCTGTCTTGAAGTCCTTAGTACTTCTATTCAGTCTCTGCTGCATGTGCAGCTTTAATTCAGCCCCCCCCTTGCACATGCAGTCTTTAATTAAACAATCACATACTATTTTTTTCCACAGAAATAAGCTCCCGCTGCATACTTCTCCCCGGCCTTAGACAGCACAAGGGTGCCTCCACACTTAACTGCATGAAATTGGATCTCCACTGTTTTGGGGAGGGTAGAAAGTGGCTGGCTTCCAGGTCATGCTCCCCTTAAGACCAAAAAGAATTCTTTCGTAAATTGGAGTTACTTTTGGTGGAATCCACACTAACTCCCCCCTTGTGCCTTTTACCTTTTTGGGCATAGGTCTGGGGAAGATGGCGAATGACAGCGTGTCTCCTTCAGGTGCCGTACAATTGGATGGAGGTCAGGCAGCTGGGAGGATGGTAGGGTGCTTTGTAAAATCCACAGGAGTGACTTCTGTGTTCACCATTGAGCCATTGTTTTTCTTGAGGGGAGAAAGTTACTTTAAATCCAGCAGCTTTAACTCATGTAGGTTTGCATGTACATTTTACCCTTTTGTGGGATTAGCAGTGGGAGGGTAGCATGTGCTACCACAATGTCCAAGGAGCACTTTGGATTTTGTTTGCAGGTTTGCTTTTAGGACTAGCTGTGTGAGTAAGGTGAGGACCTCATAGGTAGTGAATGTGGAACACTGTGCTCCAGAAACCTACACATTTAGGACAAGTGCAGAACACATTTCTCTTTGATCAATGTAACATATTGTATGTGTATTATTCATGGCAAAAGCAATTGCCTGACACCTATTAGATTGATGGAAGAGTGAGATCTTTTAAAGTCTATATCTGTGATAGACTGACTTTAATCTGACAAGAAGTCCTATTTGATATAAGACCACTCTTAGGGCCAAGGACTGGGGGAATGGAACTAATTTTGGCTGAGAAACAAAAAGCCATTTATGTGGCAAGAGAGATTGAATTTTGGGGGTGCTCCTTTTGAGGTTGCCCTTTAAGTTGGTAGCTCTTACTTGCTCTAAAGGTTACAAGAAGCCAGGAACCCCAACTGACAGCAAAACCCACTGATTCTAAAGAGTATGCAATGAACAGTGGATGATGGAGACAGATTATCATGTCTCCCTCTGAGATCAACTGTCTGAACAAAATCACACCAGGTCACAAAGGCAACTAGAGTACCCCTAGCTGGATTCAAGAGATACTGGACTTGAGAATTCTCATTGATTGCTCTACTGACTGCCAGGTGTTGTCTCCCAATACTCAGGCCTAGTGGTTGGAATGGAGGTTGAAGTCAGATTTAGGATTGGGATTGGGCCAAGGCTCGTGCTGGAACTGAGATCTGGGGTCAGAGTCAAGAGCAGAGTCCATAAACAAGCCAAAATGAGTACTGCAGCCAGAGTTCAGGTGCAGGCAAGAGGTCAAAGCTGGGTGGTCAGAGTTTGTGGATGAGGCAAATCAGTAGTGTAGCTGGAGTCTAGATACAGGCCTAAGGTCGAAGCAGGGTGGTCAGTCCGAGGGGTCAGGAGGCAGACAGAAGGCTAGAGCAGGTCAGTGGCCGGGCTGGAGCAAGGTCAGAGTTGGGCTGGACAGGACTGGAACAGGGCTCAGGCAAGACGGGGACAGGAACAGGAACTGCATCAAGAGCAGGCTGGGAGTCTAGAGAGTCTGTTACACTAAGGCGTAGTAGGAGGGCTCCTGGCTGAGTAGTGCTGTTGCACAGACTGATCTGCAGCTCTGCTGAGGTTGGGAAACTACCTGAGCCTGGGGGTCATGTGCCCAGGCTCTGCTCAGAGATAGGCTGCTGCCACATGCCTGAAGGCTGAGTCACTGCAGGCTCTGTGGGTAAGGTATGTTAGTCCTGCTGAAATGTTGCCTCCTGCCTGAGGGATGACTCACGGAAGCTCTTTTGGAGGGGTGCTTATTGAAGCACTGGGAATGGGAGGGTGTAAACCTGCCCACATCTAAAAGCCGTGCCACTCAGCATAAGGGGAGGAGTCACTGGATCCAGGCATCAAATAAGTTCAGGGGGCAACAAATGCAAAAACAGGGATGGCAGTGAGGGTCACAGGTATAAAAGCAGGAATCCAGAGGGGGACACTCAGCAAAGAACACCTGACAGCACCCACTGCTCCTCAAAGGTGTCCAGGGAGCCAGTGGACATGGCCCAGAGGAACTCTGTGTGGAGACATGACTTCAGGAGGGATTGGAAATAGGCCCCAGAGTCACAGAGCACCTCGCCATCCAGCTTCCTCCTGCTGACATGGTGGATGGTCACCTTGGCCAGCGCCAGGAAGAGGTTGATGAGGAGATCTCGTGACTTTGTGGGAATACAGATAGAGTGTGTAAATCAGGAGGTGCAGGGGAAAGTGCAACCAGAACTGGAGGAAGCGGAGGAGGTTCTGAAGGAGCCAGGAGAGGGACTGCAAACTCAATATAAAAGTGTGCTAGGAACTCCCGCTTGCTGCAGAAAGAGAAGGTGTCAGGAGAGGTGGTGAACTACTTCAGATACACACCCATGCTCATAGCTCCATGAAGAAGTCTGTTGCAGGGGCACCTATTGAGGCTCTGGAGATGGCCACATCTAAAGGCTGCACCTCTCAGCCTAAGGGGAGGAGTTACCAGACCCAGGTCTCAAGTTAATTTAGGGGACAACAAATGAAAACAAATGAAAAAACAGGGATGGGAGTGAGAGTCAGAGGGTCAAAAGCAGAGAGCCAGAGGAGGACGCTGAGCAGATAACCCTGGACAGCACACACTGCTCCTTGAAATCATTAAGGAATCCAGTGGCTACAGTCCAGAGGAACTCCGCCTGGATACATGACCTAAGGGAGGAGCGGAAATAGGCCCCAAAGTCACAGAGCCGTCCAGCTTCCTCCTTCTGATGTGGTGGATGGCCACTTGGGCCAACACCAGGAGGAGATTGATGAGGAGGTCTCACAACACTAGGAGTTTAGGGGGGAGGGATAGCTCAGTGGTTTGAGCATTGGCCCGCTAAACCCAGGGTTGTGAGTTCAATCCTTGAGGGGGCCACTTAGGGATCTGGGGCAAAAATCAGTACTTGGTCTTGCTAGTGAAGGCAGGGGGCTGGACTTGATGACCTTTCGAGGTCCCTTCCAGTTCTAGGAGATAGTATATCTCCGTATATCAACTTCATGGGGCCACAGATGGGGTGTGCAAATATCAGGAGGTGCAGGGAAAAGTGCAGCCAGAACCTGAGCATACAGTTCTGGAGGAGCTGGAAAAGTGGCTGCAATCTGGTGCACTCAATGTAATTGTGTGCCAGGGTCTCCCTCATGCCACAGAAGGGGCAAGTGTCAGGGGAAGTGGTGAACTGCACCAAGTACATGCCTGTGCTCATGGCTCTATGAAGGAGTCTGTTGGAGGGGCAGCTGAGCGAGCAGCCCTGGTTTGGCTGTGGGTTTGCCTCACGCTGACATCCAGTAAGAGACAAACAAACTAGCAGTCTGGAGTACGGAAACAATAAAACTAAGACATAAACCTTGAACATGATTACACAGATTGTACCTTTCTAGATTAGTTCTTGTCAAGACTGGATATACTTGCACTACTTCAGTTTGAATGAATTATTTTCTTAATAAATGTTTTGCTATAAACCATTGGTTTTAGGTGGTTGTTTGGACATTTCTTGCAGGCTATCCCAGAAGACATGAAACACTTCAACCTCCAGAGGCAATGTCACTCAAGATGTTGGTCAAAAAGAGTACAGACGAAGGGCAGGTCTACACTACGGAGCTAAGTCAACCTAAGTTATAGAACTCCAGCTACGTGAATAACGTAGGTGGAGTTATGTAGCTTAGGTTGACTTATTGTGATGTCTACAGCGCACTGGGTCGGTGGGAGAAACTCTCCCATCGACTTATCTCATGCTTCTCGTTCCAGTGGAGTACTGGAGTCGACGGGAGAGCAATTGGCAGTCGATTTAGTGGGTGTTCACTAGCAGGGCCAGCTTTAGGCACTGCGGGGCCCAATTCGAAAGAGCTGCCGCTGAAGACAGTGGTGGGACTTCGGCGGCAGCTCAATTGGCTGCCGGTGCCTTCGGTGGCACATCGGCGGAGAGTCCTTAGGGATGTTGTGGGGCTCTCTTAGGGGCACGGGGCCCGATTCGGGGGAATCGGGTGAATCGCCCTAAAGCCGGCCCTGTTCACTAGACCTGCTAAATCAACCCATGGTGGATTGATTGCCGCATGTTGATTCCCCCAGTAAGTGGAGACAAGCCCTAAGGGATCTTCTCTCAAGACTGAAAAATGCCTAATGACCAAGTTTCAGGGGCTTATGAGAATTATATCATTGAGTACTATTACAGGGTTTGTTTTCCCCTTAAAATATGTGAAGTATGAATCAATGGGTGACTTAAGTGATATGGAGACATTAGAGTGGAATTACCTCAGCTGGTGTAGATCAGCAGAGCTCTGAAGTCAACAAAGCTACATGAGTTTACAGAAGCTCAAGAATTGGCCTAACACTTCTTCAAACAAAACCCAAGTTGGCAGCAACACAGGACCAAAGCCTGCTTGCCTCACTTGCACAACTAGCCTGATTCGATCAGTGTGGCTACTTGTGAGTAGAATGAGCAAGGTTCAGTTCACAGAGTTATTAGCTGATAACTGCTCAGTGGTATATATGAAATTAGTTGGTCTCAGTTCTATTCTTACTGGATAGCTGCCTTCATTAAAAATTTACTACTGCAACTAGCTTTCACTGCCAGGCAGCACTCATGCTGGCATTCTCAGGAAAGAGAGGGAATGAACATGGAGCCTTCACCACTTGCTCCTCCTTACTGGTGGATCTCTCTGGATCAGGGTTAAGGCATATTAGTGGAGCAACATAAGAGAAACTTCCTTGCCGCTGTCTTAACTGGACTTGTTCTGTGAATTCAAAGAGGACTCCAGTCTGCAAGGCTGTCAGCCTGGCACCTACCATTAATTGGAAGCAGTCAATTTGCGGGAAAGGAGGGAGCAGGAAATTACCCAGAGAATGCTTTAAAAGAAAGAATACTCCATCCAATTTAGTTGACTGACCTCACTATCTCCTTGGCCAGTGTTATCCTCCTGATTAAATCAGAGGGGCTCTCTCCAACTTCATCTTTTACAAAGCAAAGCTTTCAAGGCTCGCTGCACTAACCAGAGTTTCTTTTATGTAACAGTTCCAACAATAGCACAGACATTGTGCTCTAATGGTGAAATCCTGAAGTATCCATGCGATATTGGCTTCTCTCTGAAAAGAGATCTGAGGGAGGTGTGCTGAGGGCTGCAGTGATTCTTCAATACTCTAGGATGTTTATGTGCAGATTCACATGTTTTCTGTGCTTCAGATAGTGACGCTCTAAAGGGAAGGTGTGATTTGGTCAAAAAAGGGGTGTGGTTGACACACTGCCTAACCATTACAAGTTCTTCTGGCTAATAAAAATTTTCAGTGTGGCCCATGTCAGACACATAAATTAAGCCACCCCCCTAAGAATAAACTTAAACTGTCCATAAGCACCCTCTACTGATGTAGAGTTCATAGGGAGCCAGCAGTGAACATGTCTGTGTATAAATATATTCACTAGTATAAACATCCTAATGCAGCCTGCTGCACTTGGAATCTTATGTGGATTTTGAGGGGGTCCCTAGAGGAGACTGATTTTGTTAAAGAAAAACAAAACAGAGTAAAATTTGAGAACCAAGGATTAATGAGGGGGAACTGGGCAGGATTTAAGTTGATTGGCTAATATTCTCCCAGGTCCTCAGAGGTACTGGACCTAGGTTGAGTATTGAAAGAAATGTGAGTCAGAATCTCTTGTACATTTTATTAAGACAAAAATAAAATCAAGACAGTATATCACTGAAGCGAAGGTGCTATGAATAATATTAAACTAGACTAACAAAGCATTATAACTATCAAATCAAAATCAAACTGAGATCAAGTCAAAAAAACTAGACTCAGTATTTGATTGGAGTTAAACTATCAAGTTAGTTAAATCATCCAATTAATGCCCAAAGCAATCCATCCTTATACAAATTTTAAGTAGGTGGCTGGCCATTGGTTATAAATCCCAGCTAAGGAATTTAACCAAAGTCAATGAAATCTGTAACTTGGATGGTTAGTAGCTTAATACTGAAACCAAATAATTATCTAAAGTCTACGCCATAACCAGAAGCCAATTATAATACTTCCTCCTTAGAATTCTATTCTTAGGTGCTAGTTAACCCCTTTTTCCTGTATTATAATACTGTTATACAGACTTTAAAAGAAGTTAGAGATGATAATTTCAAGTCTCTCAAGGCTTTTAAACATAGAACACAGAGCACACTGTAATTTTATAAGACATTATTTTGGGCTGTCAAAACCTGGGGAACATTTCTTTCTCGTGCCTTCCCCATGTGGACTTTATGGGTGTGCTCATATACACGCTTGCAGGAAGCCACACTTTCATACCTTAAAAATAAAAAGGACAAAAAGGCTGGGATGTCTCCTCGTTAATAAAAACAAAAGACAAACAAAATAGAAGTGGGAAAAATAAAAAGATACTTAAGATAAAAAAGTTTTGAAAATGCTTCAACTCTCACAGTCTCTTGGATTCTCAGCAAGTTGGAGTTGGGACTGCCACCAAGGAGCAGACAGTGATATTATGCTGGCTAGCACTTCTTGCTAGCAGGACTCCTTTGGTGCAGGGAGGGACTGGCCAAAGGCTGGAGTGGCCTGTCTGTTGGTGTCATGACTTCCTCTTCCTGAGGTGATCAGTTTTGGGAGTTCTGGAATGTCAGTCTTCCCTCAGGTGGCTTGTCGACCTGGAAAGTGATGCTTCTCAACCTTACCCTTGATTCTTATGGTTTGCAAACTTGGCTTAATCCATCTGCGTTACAACACCTCTCTCCAAGGTCTTTGGGCAAATCAGGTGCAGCACTATCTTGAAGCTATGCAACCTGGTCAGTCAGATTTTAATTAAATCACCGTTAGTAAGCTCACTTAAAACACCTATTTTAAAAATATTTGGTGTTTTACATACCCCAGAGCCAGTAAGTCTGTGACAACAACCAAAATATCAAAAATCCAGATACATGAGGCCAGTTTTGAGGAAGTTGGCATGGTCTAAACCAAGTGAAAAGGTCTTTAAAAAGATATTATGCCACCACAAGTTTATGGAAAGTTCAATGTAAAATTCTTGTAAAATAGCTAATTTGAGGGGGGAGGGGAGACAAAACTAGCAACCAAACCCAGTCACTCAAAATTCATCCTTTAGTAAAATTAAAAATAAATTCAAACTTATTTTCAGTCTCATCACTTCCAGCTCCTTCTTAGAGACAAGGCATTTACAATCAATTTTCTATTTTGGAACTGGGCTATAAATCAAACAGCTTATCTTCTTCATCTCGGTCACGGAAAGTTATTTTAAAGCTCACTGAGATGAAACCAACTTGTAACATGACATTTTAAATTTTATATAGGATCTGTGTTCCCATATAAGCTATTCCTCTCTGACATATAATTCTGCTCCAATATGTTTCATGTTATTTAAACATAAAACTACGCATTTGCCTCAGGACAGAAATGGGAATTAAGTAACAGAGGAACATTTATAATATTTAGACCATATATGATATCATGACTTCTGGGTGGTCAGAAGCTTGATTCACACTGGATTTACACTCCATAGGCTTCAAAGTAGTTACTTCTGGTTTTGCCTGGTGTGACTGAGTAGAATTTGATTTATGGAGTATGATACTTCCTCTTTGAGAGAGAACGAAGTAGACACACACAAGGGGTAGTATCCCCCTTTGTGGTACCCCAAACCTGGTGTCTGACTAGGTACTGATTCAACCAGTGTCAAGCCATGGAGTTTGAACCACCTTGTGTATCCAGGGGTTAGTCTGGATTGAAGTCATTCCCACAGCTGTATTCACACATTGAGGGGGGGAAAAGGATAGAGAATAAGATGGAGAATATCTTATTACCCTTATATAAATCCATGGTACGCCCACATCTTGAATATTGCGTACAGATGTGGTCTCCTCCTCTCAAAAAAGATATACTGGCATTAGAAAAGGTTCAGAGAAAAGCAACTAAAATGATTAGGGGTTTGGAACGGGTCCCATATGAGGAGAGATTAAAGAGACTAGGACTTTTCAGTTTGGAAAAAAGGAGACTAAGGGGGGATATGATAGAGGTATATAAAATCATGAGTGGTGTGGAGAAAGTGAATAAGGAAAAGTTATTTATTTGTTCCCATAATATAAGAACTAGGGGCCACCAAATGAAATTAATGGGCAGCAGGTTTAAAACAAATAAAAGGAAGTTCTTCTTCACACAGCGCACAGTCAACCTGTGGAACTCCTTGCCTGAGGAGGTTGTGAAGGCTAGGACTATAACAGGGTTTAAAAGAGAACTAGATAAATTCATGGAGGTTAAGTCCATTAATGGCTATTAGCCAGGATGGGTAAGGAATGGTGTCCCTAGCCTCTCTTTGTCAGAGGGTGCAGATGGATGGCAGGAGAGAGATCACTTATGTTCTTATGTTCTTACTTGATTTGCGAATCTGGTAACAATTAAAGAAATCAAAAAATGTTTAGAAAATCTCAACAAAAGGGGTCATAAGTACCAGGAATTCCTTGTAGCAGGATTTCATCTATAAAGCTCAGATGCCAAGATAAGGTCATAGAGTAGGGACTATTCTGAACACCTCACTAAGGTCCCGCATAACACAGGCCAAGAGAATTTCATCCAGTGATTCCCGTACCTAGCCCAATCAATTGTGGTTGCAGAAGAGCATAACTTCCAGAAAGTTATGTCATTGTACAAAAACCTCAGTATATGGATTAGATAGAAGTGCAATACTTTCTCTCCTACAAGACCAAATACACCGCTACCTCAATATAACGCAACCCGATATAACATGAATTCGGATATAATGCGGTAAAGCAGTGCTCCGGGGGGGGCGGGGCTGCACACTCTGGTGGATCAAAGCAAGTTCAATATAACGCGGTTTCACCAATAACACGGTAAGATTTTTTGGCTTCCGAGGACAGCGTTATATCGAGGTTGAGGTGTAATTGATGATCCAAAGAAAGGCAAAAGCAATCCCATGCTGCATGTACCTAATTGTACAATGATGCACATATGAGAAAAAAAATCCTTCTTTGATCCTTATGGCAGTCATCTTTTACCTTGAAGCTCGAGTTTTGATCAGCTTTATCTTAGCATGCACAGCAATAACAGCAGCTCTCCAGCTCAGTTTAAAATCCAGTTACAATCTTTGACTCCATGACCTCTTACAACCATGAATGCCACACGTGGTCTTTGCAAACTGAATGAAAAAAACAACAATATTTTTTTCTGTTTGTTCTAAATGTAACCTCCATTGATTTCCCCAGCAGGAACAGGTAGAATATTAACTACAGTAGCAAATACTTTCCTATGTGTGAATCTTTGAGTTGAGTCATTTAATTGTGTTCTTAAATTATTATTTCTATCCAAGGTCACAGATGTGTTCCTGCACATCGCCTATTGAGAGAAGCAGCATTGTGTGAAGTCACAGATCATACAGGGAGTGGTTTCCAAAGAGAAGGCCTACCATGGTTTATACGTTGCAAATATATTTAAATAAAAAAAAAAATCCTGTGCTACTATTGTAATGGAGTAAGTGGTATACAAATATTAAGCACTCAAGAGCATCTGTATGTTAGGAAGTGCCTGAATTCTTTCAACATGCATCATTCCAACATGTTTTCATTACAGTACAACATGTATGAGACAAATGAACATGATACGTAGATGGTATCTGCAAAATCTTTTGCTGGATATGTCACCTTTCAGATGAGATGTTAAACCAACAATGAAATAACTGGTGGTTATTCAAAATCACATGAAATATGTTGCAAGATTAGAGCTATTAATCCTTGCATCCTGGACAAACTCATTGTACCTGATACATGTTGTCTACTTGTTCTGGGAATTATTCTTGTGGTAGGTGACATTGCATCTGTAGGGCATATAGTACATAAAGTGTTTTGGGTTCTTTTGAATTAAAGGTGCTATGTAAGTTACTATTAATTATTATAGACACATATTGGGGGAAGCACTATTTCTTCTTCTGTATTTTATACAGTCTTGAGCACACTGATGGTGCCTGATTTATATTTTGCCTACCTGAATTCCCTTTTATTTCAACTAGTTATTATTCTTTATTTCCTGTTTTAAAGTCCTATATAGTGTGTGTGTTATAGTGCTGATAAATGTTTGCTATGTGTCACTCCAGAAATGGTTGAGTTCCATCAGTCTGTGATTCATGGGGGACAAAAGACTAGAGAAATGTTAAATCAGGGCCGGCTTTAGGCCGATTCCCCTGATTCCCCCGAATCGGGCCCTGCGCCTAAGAGGGTCCCGCACCCGCACCTAAGAAGACCCAGCGCCCTAAAGAAGAGCGCTTAACTTTTTAATTTTTACTCACCCGGCAGCGGTTCAGGTCTTCAGCGGCACTTCGGTGGCGGGTCCTTCAGTGCTGCGGAAGACCCAGAGCGAGTGAAGGACCCGCCGCTGAAGTGCTGCTGAAGACCCGGACCGCCACCGGGTATTCGAATCGGGCCCCGCACTTCCTAAAGCCAGCCCTGTGTTAAATTATCTCTAGACAAAGAGATAAGTTGGCAGTGTTGCTTTCCCCTTTGAGAAGGAATTTCATTGTCTCCATGATTTTCAGGCATATGAACATTGAAAATAATATTATTTGGATGCTGACTTTTTGAAACCAGCTTATTACTTTGTACTGTAAATTAAGTAAAATTGTTACAGTATTATGAAAGGGAATAGTTTGCTTTATCTATAGAACTTTCAAAGATTTTATGAAGGAAATGTATACTTAGATACTATGTAGTACCACACCATTTATACTTCTAATCCTCAAGATGTTTCTAAATGGTATAAATAATAAATGCAGTTATGTAAATATACATTCACAGCAAGGTTTTTTAAATAGACTGCCTGAAGTTAGGCTCTTAAATGCTTAGACAACTAAGCAAAGGGCTTGATTTTCAAAAGCAAGCACTCATCTGCTTTCATCAAAGTCAATGAAAGCTGCTGCTGCTCAGCATTTTTGAAAAGTAGGACTCTTATTTAAGTGCTTAAATTTGGATTTTGGAACTTAAATTTAGAGATCCAGCATAGAAAATCTTGGCCTCAGAGTCCTACTTAGTACAAAATAACAGGTAAGGGCTCAATCCAAAATGTATATGAGCTGGCAGGAAAATGTGCCAGAGTGTAGGACGAACGTAAGGAAAAGGAGAAATGAGTCCACAAGGGATTCAGAGAAAGTGGAGATACTGGACTCCGACAGAAGTAAGTATCCAAGCCACACATGTATAACAGAAATAACAGCAATAGCAGAAAGAAATCCACAAGGAAACTAATCAAAAACTGGTTTTGAGTCCTTTCTAGATCTGGTGTCCAATTGAGTGGATTAATAAAGAGAAGATGGAAATGGATTGATATTAGCATCTCTTTCTATCTAGCCACACAGATAGCATATGTCTTCTCTGCAATGCTCACCTTAACCAGAGCTTCCCTACAACTTAAACGCCACCTAGTGACCTACCAATTTATTGTTTATGAAGAATGCATACTAATTCACATGCAAAAATAGTCACACATGTGGCATGTGTTACTACCATCCCAATTACAGCCAACTGAATCGAATGCTACAACTGGAGTTGAATCTGGGTAATGCACTGGTCTCTTTAACATTAGCAATCTATCTTGGTTCATAATACCTAAAAAATACTCTCTCTTTTTTGCCATTCAAATATAGGTACTGTATCAGCTGTATTATCAATCTTGGTGAGTATATATGTTGAAAATCATAAAAGAATCAAAACTTACATGAGCCTTCAAAGACAAAACAAAACAACAAAAACATCACAGTAGCATGCAAGTCATCCCATTGGCAGTTAGACTTGTGAATGTAAGGAGCATTTCTTTTGAGATTCAGAAGCAGTTTAAAATCTGAAAAACAATATGGATTGTGAGCTCATTATGCCCACACTGAAAGCTTAGGGCTAGATTGTGATGTGGACAATGTGTCCAGACAAGGGTTTAAGAACACCCCCCTCATATTTCTACATGGGCTACCTGGAACAAGGAGGATGCTGAAGAGGAATTGTGGGGTCAGGCTTACTGAGTCCCCTCTTGAGACTACTTACACACCATGCTTGGGTCAGGGCAGTTACATGGGCTATCAGGCAGTGGCATGGCAAGCAGAATTTAATAGTTTCTGAAAACTTAAGACAAACCACAATGGATGGAGGGGGGAATTCTTGTAAAGTCCTCTCCCCATCTTTAGAAATAGTCATTCTGCTTGACTTCATTAAATATCTAAAATAAAATAGGTGGAGGGATAGCTCAGTGGTCTGAGCATTGGCTTGCTAAACCCAGGGTTGTGAGTTCAATCCTTGAGGGAGCCACTTAGGGATCTGGGGCAAAATCAGTACTTGGTCCTGCTAGTGAGGGCAGGGGGCTGGACTCGATGACCTTTCAAGGTCTGTTCTAGGAGATAGGATATCTCCATTCTATGGCATCTAAAACATGATCTCACAAGGTGCTGAGCATTCCAGTGAAATCAACAGGAGTGGAGGGCACTCATCATGAAGGAGCTCAGCAATTGGCAGGGCAACATGTCTGAAACTTCAGCTAAGCAAAATTTATGGGCGACATGTCAAGCAGCATAACGTGTCCGTCTGAATACACTATTTATGCTGAAGCATCTGAGTTCACTCCCACTGACTAGGGGACCTCACGGTATTCTAAGGTTTCTTTCTGAAAAGCAACCAGCTGCTTGGATGAGAACTGTGTAAAAGTGACAAACAGATTAACAATCATTCATTAGAAAATGTTTCACATTTGCATCTCAAGCAACCTTGTACTCTTATAATTTCACTCTCCTTAGAATTTCAGATGTATTTTGTTTTATTGCATCCATCAAAATATGAGAAAATTTAAAATGAAATGTTGTGTCCTCAGAATTTTAACCAGAAGCTGATTCAGACCATTTCCACCTGGTTGGGAGTTGGGAGTGGAGGAGATAGAGGTCATGGAATCCCTTAAAATTAGAGTTTATGATGTGAATAAAGTATGGCTCCATTGCATGAAGCCACACACCTAGTGACTGCTTCACCACACATCTATTGCCTCTCAGTGTGTGCAACAAATAGATTTTTGGACTGGACCAGCTTCCGCGGCGGTGATTTAAAGGGCCCAGGGCTCTAGCCACTGCAGGGAGCCCTGGGCCCTTTAAATCCCCACCGGAGCTCCGGGCCCTTTAATTCGCCCCTGAGCCCCGGGGTTCCCAGCCGCCCCTGCAGCTGGAAGCTCCAGGGTGATTTAAAGGCCCTGTGGCTTCCAGCCAGAGCCCCAGGGCCTTTAAATCTTGAAAGGCCCCGCCTCTTCCAGTTGAGGCCACGCCCCCACTCAGGACTCCGGTGTACCCGTAAGTCCTTTAAGTTACTTTCACCCCTGGAGGACCCTGAATTGGGCTTCATGGAATTTATATCAGACAGGCAGAACATGGATCAGCAGTATTTGTCCACAGCCAGCGTGAGCAGTGGCAGGAACAAAAGCAGCAAGATGAGTTCAGATGTCAAATGAGAGAGAAAGTACACAAGTGTATATCCAGCACAGCTGAGTTACACCATCTGACTTTGTCCCCAGCTAGATCCCACTGCTGTTGTTAACATAAGAATTGATAACTCCAAGCTGTTTTTCCTCAAATTTAACCTAAATGCCCCTTAGTGCAAACTAAACCACTTACTTCTTGTCCTGCCCTTGGAGATTCAGAGAACAATTGATCACCACCCTCTCCATAACAATTGTTTTGTATATTTGAAGACTTATGTCCCCCCATTCAACCTTTCCTCATATTTCAGATGTCAATAATACTTATTCTTGTCACTCTCCTCTGGACTTTCTCCAATTTGCTCCCATCTTTCCTGAAGTGTGGTGCCCAAAACTGGACACAATATCCAGCTGAGGCCTCAACAGACATGCTAAGTAAAGCAGAACCGTGTCTTACTGTGATGGTGTAGACTAGGTCTGGTGGCCCCCTGATGGAGGCCTTGCAGCCCTGCCTCACCGTGCCCCAGAAAAGAGCAGAGGAGAAGTCCTCCAGGCAGCCTAGAGTGGCTGCAGGGGAAGCAGCCAATCAGAGGGGCTGCTGGAGCAGCCAATCAGGGATTAGGAGGGCCATATAAAAGCAAGTAGCAGAGACAAAGCAGTCAGCTGCTGCTTGGAGCTGAAAGAGGGAATGCTGGATTCCTGGCTGGGTAGAAAAGCAGCAAGACCATGGACAGCTCAGTGCAGGCAAGACTGAGCCCAGGGAGGGCTACTGAAGATCAGGGGAGTGAAGAAGGAGCTGATGGCTGAAGGGATCAAGCAAGGCCTGAGCCCAGAAGCTAGCCAGACCAGGCGAGGGTACCGTAATGGGCTGCTGAAAAGGCCCCTGTTGGACAGTTACAGGAGGGCAGTGTCTCCAGGGAGAAAACCTTGGTGGGAAGGTAAAGAATTTATACCCTGGAAGGGGGTTGTTTTTTCTACTTACAGTGTGATTCAGCCACAGGGCTGAGTCACTGAAGAGCTGCTGAAGAAACCATCAGCTGGGGGAAGGCACTTGTGAGGGGGGTGCCACCCCATTTCAACTAAGAACTAAGAACAGCAGGCTCACACCTAACTAGAAGGGGGTACTTGAGAGAGGTGGGTACTGCCCCATTCCAAAATGAGAGATTACAGACATGGAATCGGCCAAAGGGGGCGCTCACGAGAGGCAGGTGCTGACCCCATTACACTTACATATGATGCTTCTGTTAATACACCCCAGAATGTGATAGAGGAAAAAGGGAAATATCATTCTTTCCACAGCAGCAGCACACTTTTGACTTGTATTCACTTTGTCATCCACTATAATACCCAGTGGTACTAGTAGTACCAGGAATAAGGATTTCCCAATGATTATCACAGAAATTAGAGAAGGAATATTTGACTCTTTTGATTTTCCCCCTACCAGTCCAGGATTTTGGTGACTCAAAATGAAAATGTTCCATCACCCACCTAGGGAGATATAGGATTATGGAACTAAGCTTCACTTCAAAATGCTTCCCTGATATTTATCCTATGCTCAGTTTCATCCCATGATTTATAGTTATATCCACAATGAACTACCTAAGCAAATTTGCTCACTCCTTGCAAATCTTTAGGCTGTGTGGGGTTGTCTGCAAGCATCTATTACAATCATTGAAAAAATCCTGGTTATACTGAGTAAATCTGTACCCCTGAATGGGTATATAGACAACTATTTTGCAGTGCTTTAGAAGTTTGTTGATTTCACTTTTTCAGCACGTACATAATAAAAAAGTTCCAAAACTAAAGTCATATTTTACATTTCTGGGAATCTGTCCTCAGTAGGCAGAAATCTTTACCACTATCTTGACTTTCAAATGCCTTTATTTAGTAGTTAATCCTCCCCACACCTCCCTTCCAAAAAAGAAAAGAATATAAACAAGTCAGAATGGAATGAAATCAAATGTTAAACTTCAGTTTGTATCAGGTGGGAAAGTAAAGAACCCAATCGGCTGGTGGCCAGATCTATTTCAGTGAACAAGCCCACTCTGATTTGATGACAGCAGCTGGAAATCACAAAATAATTAAATGCTTCAGCATTGATTTTAAACATGCAAAGCTGGCCTGCTTTAGAGCCGCT
>NW_020664490.1:12298435-12404252 GCF_002925995.2 Terrapene triunguis
GACCTGCCGCCCCTTTGAATTGGCCACCTCAAGCACCTGCTTGCTAAGCTGGTGCCTGGAGCTGGCCCTGCTTTCTCCACAGAGGGCTGGTTACCTCCTCCCCATGCTGTGCTGCCCAGTGCAGTAGTCTGGGAGCTGACCTTGTTCGTGAAGATAGAGGCTCCTTGTAGTATCTGCACACAAGTTTGCAATGGCACATAAAAAATGTATGGTATAAAGTAAGTCCATTTGTGCTCCTTTACTACTGACATTTCTGGTCATGTCATGCACAGGAGAACACTTAAGTGATTAATTATGACCAACCTGTTCATTTCCAGAGTTCAAACACCACCACTAGTATGAATAAGACAGATCATTAATTAGCTATAATGCTTCCCCTAGCTCATCATTATTTCATGGCAGTGCTGCTATTTGAGTTCTGGGAACAAACATAAAGGGTTGGATGTGCCTGTGTATGCACTGACCTTTCTCCCTTATGCTTTGCAAAACAGGCTTGCAAAGGGCTTTCCCTCCTTTTAGCTTCAAAGCTCTAACTAATTCCCTTCTTAGCAAGGGAGTTTCTGCCCTCCATCTCCCCCTGGCTGTTGGAAAGGGATTCCCCTACCCTGCCTCTTACTTGGTTGCTGAGAAGGTGGTTTTACCTTTTCTCCTTCTGACTACTTGGAAAAAGGTCTCTTGTCCCCTGGCTGGTAGGCAAAGGGCACCTATCCTCCTTCTTCCCCAGAAGGTTTTTCCTTCCGTAATCCTCTGCCTTATGAAACATATTTGTACAGGTCTGATTACCTGTGTTTCATCCACTCCTTATCATCTCCCTGTGGTTTGTATGAGTGTTGTGTAAAGGAATTACTGGATTATTTTCAGGCCTCCCAAAGTTTTCCACTGATATTTTATATGCTTGATTTTTAATGCAAATGTAAATTGTGAAAAACAGTCCAGATTCATGTACTGTGATATATGCACTATAATACAGGCTGTCATAGTATTGTCAGGTGTCTGTGTCTAAATACACACATGCACACCATATTCAGGTATGGTGATTTTCTTTTGGATAGCAATATAGGGGACAGTGGGGTGGAGGTTTTTTTTTAAATTCTACCCAAGTTTTATATTGCAAGATGACAAGCTCAAACGTGCAGGACCGGACCAGTAGAGAGAGAGATTTCTTTACATCTAGCCCTAAATTTTCATCCCTACATAAAAAAAAAATCAAATTCTGAGGCTGTGTTTTAATATAGGCCCTTGTAACTGGTCTTCAGGAATTATGCAAATCAAACTTGGAAGCAAAATATTATTCCAAGTAGTAAAACATAACAAACTCTTCAAATTTGTAAATACGTCCAGAGAAGCCTCTGTAGATAGGCAGTGAATATTTTTTTCTATTTTGACAGAAGGCTTTTAGTTATTCTGTATTCACTTGTAAGTCAGGACAACCATCATCATATTGGATCCCCTAAATGCTGTAGAATTACATTTCATCTGGCTATTGAAATCCAGAGACAGAAATTAATTAGATGCTACCATGAAACTCGGTCTTAACAATGATGGTTCATATATTATTTATCTTTAAGAACAGCCATATTGGATCAGACAAATGATCCATCTAGCCCAGTATCCTGTCTTCTGCCAGTGCCCGATGCTTTAGAGGGAATGAACAGAACAGGTCACTTTTTAGTGATCCATCCCCTGTCATCCAGTCCTAGCTTCTGGCAGTTGAAGATTTGGGGACACCCAGATCATGGGGTTGCATCCCTGACCATTTTGGGTACTAGCCATTCATGGACCTATCCTCCATGAATTATCTAATTCTTTTTTAATCCAGTTTCACAATATTCCCATGGCAATGAGTTCCACAGGTTAACTGTGAATTGTGAAGAAGTACTTCCTTTTCTTTTAAATATGCTGACTATTAATTTCATTGGGTGAGCACAAGTTCTTGTGTTATGCAATGGGGTAAATAGCACTTCCCTATTCATTTTCTCCATACCATTCATAATTTTATAGAGCTCTATCATATCCCCCTTAGTTGTCTCTTTTCTAAGCTGAACAGTCCTAGTCTTTTTAATTTCTTCTCATAGACAAACTGTTCCATACCTTTAATCATTTTTGTGTCCCTTGTCTGTACCTTTTCCAATTCTAATATATCTTTACTTAAGATGGGGCGACCATTACTGCACACGATATTCAAAGAGTGAGCATACCATTGATTTACATAGTGGCACTATGATTTTTTTCTATTTTATCTATTCCTTTCCCAATGGTTCCTAAAATTCTATTAGCTTTTTTGACTGTCACTGCACATTGAGTAGCTGTTTTCAGAGAACTATCCACAACAACCACAAGATCTTTCTTGTCAGGTAACAGCCAACATAGAACTCATCATTCTGTATGTATAGTTGGGATTATTTTTTCCAATGTGAACTACTTTGCACTTATCAACATTGAATGTCATTTTGTTGCCCAGTCATCTCAGTTTTGTGAGTTCTCTCTGTAACTCGTCACAGTCAGCTTTGGTCTTAATTAGCTTGAGTAATTTTGTATCACCTGCAAATTTTGCCACCTCACTGTTTACCTGCTTTCCCAGATCATTTATGAATATGTTGAACAGCACAGCTCCCAGTACAGATCCCTGGGTGCTCCACTGTTTACATGTTTCCATTCTGAAAACTGGCCATTTATTCCTACCCTTTGTTTTCCAACTTTTAACCAGTTACTGATCCATAAGAGGCCCTTTCCTCTTATCCCATGACTGCTTACGAGCCTTGGGTGAGGGACTTTCTCAAAACTTTTTCTGAAACTCCAAGTATATTATATCAACTGCATCAGCCTTGTGCATATGTTTGTTTAACTCCCTCAGAGAATTCTAATGGATTGAAGCATGATTTCTCTTTACAAAAGCTCTTCCACAACATATCCTATTTATCTGTGTGTTTGATAATTCTGTTCTTTACTATAGTTTCAACCAATTTGCCTGTTATTGAAGTTAAGTTTACCTGCCTGTAATTGCCAGGATCACCTTTGAAGCCTTTAAAAAAAAAATTATCACATTACATTAGCTACTCTCCAGTCATCTAGTATGGAGGTTGATTTAAGCGATAGTTCACATAGCACAGTTAGCAGTTCTGCTATTTCATATCTGAGTTCCTTCACAGCTCTTGGGTGAATACTATCTGGACCTGGTTACTTATTACTGTTTAATTAATCAATTTGTTCCAAAATGTCTTCTACTGACACATCAATCTGGGACAGTGCCTTATTTGTCACCTAAAATGAATACTAAGGTATGGGAATCTCCCTTACATCCTCTATAGTGAATACCAATGCAAAAAAATCCATTTTGCTTCTCCACAAAAGCCTCATCTTCCTTGAATTCTTTAGAACACCTTGATTGTCCAGTAGGACCATTGATTGTTTGGCAGGCTTACTGCTTCTGATGTAATTACAAAAATGTTTTTGTGGCATTAGCTAGTTCCTCTTTGAATTCTTTTTTTGGTTTGCCTTATTATATTTGACTTGCCAAAATTTCTGCTCCCTCATAATTTTCCTCACTAGGAAAATACATAATGCAGTCTCCAATTTTCCTACAAGGGTGGCAAACTGGTTAAATGAACCTGTGTTGCATGGTGAAGCCTTTCCTAATAATTACTAGAAAGTCTTAAAACATCCCTTCTCCACCTACAACTTAATTGTTCTAATGCTTGTTTCTGTAGATAAAGAAATATTTTAAGTAAGAGGGCTCAGATGATCCAAAATATCTTCAGAAGAGAGATCCACCTTTGAGAATGAATCCACATTTTGAAGCCTCTCTTTGCACAGCTTGTGTAACTACTGTTGTATGAGAAAGACAGGAGAGATTCCAAGCAGTCTGGTAGCATGACATTAAAAGGGAAGAGGCGTTTCCTACTCCATGATGATATCTTCCATAACAGCTGGATGTTTCCAGGATAATGAAGACTGAAGGGCTGTGCTAATTGAATGTCAAGAACAATAGTACAGAAGAAAGGGGACTTCTTCAGAGCTTGGCTAAAATGCTTTAGAAAATGGACTAGCTCAACAAACAAGCAAGTAACTATCCTGTTAAAGTCTCACAATGGCCAGTTCTCTAGAGCAAGATTCTAAACCATTAATGTGTGTTCAACCAACTGGCTGAACATTTCTAACTCGCTGAGAGCTCCATCATGCACTTTTTTGTCAAGCAAAATCTCAAAGTAAGTGGGTTAGGACTAAGCCTTCTATGATGGCCTAGTAGGGTAAGTTTACACAGCCTGCAGCAGCAAGTCTCCCAGCCCAGGTCGACAGACTCAGGCTTGTGAGGCTCATCTTACCACCCTAAAAATAGCTGTGTAGATGGTGCAGCTCAGGCTCTGAAGCCTAGGGAGGGGTGTGGGTTTCAGAGCCCAAGTTCTAGCCTGCATTGCAACATCAAAGTGCTGTCTACACAGTAGCATGAGCCCTGTGATCCTGAGTCTGTCAACCTGAGCTGGGAGGCTCGCTGCCACAGTCAGCGTAGACCTACCCATAATGACTAGCATGGTATAAATATCTAGTTATTATTTGAATTACAGTTGTACTGAGAGGCTTTAAGCCTGGGACCTATTGTGAAAGTCACTGTAAGACATAGTAGGAGACAGTCCCTATCTTATGGGGTGGACAATCTTATTCATAGACAATACTAGCAAAGGATAGCAGGGGAAACTGAACTACATCACACAGAAAGTCAGTGGTGGAGGTAGGAATGAGGCTGGTTAGTGTCATATCCCCCAGATCACATTGCCTAGCAAGATAGATGGATTGAGCATTATATAGTTGAAGTGTTTTTAACAATGAACTACTCCACTGTAATTGGGGGGAGTATGGGAAATTGCTAGTTATGTCAGGGTCTTACCTGTGCTCCAAAGGAACATTCTTAAAATAAGTATGAGGAATAGAAATCGGGAGACCCCCTTGAGACACACACAATTCTGGGAAGGCCATTCATTTTCAGTATATTAATTTTACCCCACAAAGTGAGGGTTAACAGACTCCATCTCTCCAAATCAATAGCCACTTGGGCAATAATTGGTTCTATATTTATCTTTGGGATGCCCTAAATATTTCTAGGAATTGGTATTCCTAAATATTTCATATAAGATTGCCATTGACAGTCCCAATTTAAGAAAAGGTCTTTGTGGGTATATTTAACACCTAAGGCTTTTGATTTACCCCCAATTAATTTTATATCCTGAGGAGTCCAAATATATTAATAATGCTTAGAAGGTAGGAATGGTAACCTGGGGCTTAGATATGAATAAAAGCATCTGCATAGAGCATAACTATGGGGTTTTTTGGTCCACCCTAATATCATGAATATGTTGATCTGCTTGGATGGCAATGGTTAAAAATTCCACAGCTAAAATCAAACAGAAAGAGGGCACCCCTACCTCATATCTCTCTGCAGTGGAAATGGGGAAGAAATAATACCATTGGTAACTATTCTGGAAGTCAGGTTAGCATACAAAAGCTTAATCCAAGCACTAGATTGGTAGCAAAATTTAGATTTGATAAACACATGAAAAAGAGTTCCATGTTATGCCATCAAAGGCCTTTTTGGCATCTAAAGAAATGACAGTTAAGGGTTCTTTAGAAACTCAAAGAGGCAATAATATCAATCAGTTGATGCAAAATATCTGAGCTACGTCTATTATGAAGGAAGCCTACCTGACTTGTGTCTGGTGTGTGAGAGAACTTTGTCCAATCACATAGCAGGAGCTTTTGCTAAAATCTTATCACCTTTGATTAAGGAAATTGTCCTGTAATTACTACATAGTCCAAGGTCTTTCCCGGGTTTAGGAATAACTGAGGTTACAGCTTCTCAGAGTAGGTGGGAGAGTTTGCTCATCCTTGGCCTCATTGAACATATTCAATAATCTAAGTGTTAAAGTTTCAGAGAACATTTTGTAAATTCAATTGGGAATCTGTCTGCACTAGGAGTCTTTCCGACCTTCATTTCTTTTATAGCCTGCGTCAGTTCTGTGATTTGTAGAGGGGCATCTAAAAGTTCCTTCTGAAAGTCAGATCTGTGGCAGAGAATCCACTAAATATTTTATCTAGGGCCTCTGGACTGATTCCCTCTTCAGCTAAATATAGTTTTGAATAAAATTGAAATTATTGTACATAATTTATTACTGCTATTTGCAACATCAGCAATAATCTTATTTCTGTTAGCCTTTTGCTTAAGTCTATATGCCAATAACTTGCCAGCTCTCTTGCCAGATTCCTAGTAGCTTTGCTTCAAACAAAGACAATTCAGTCTTTCAGGACAGAATTTTATTGATTTCATATCTTAGATTGATGTGGATTCTGAGGTTAACTGGAGAGGGGGCAGAAGCAATGGACATCAATACCTTCGCAAGGGTATCAATTCTATGTTCTCTCCAGTCCTTTTTGAAGGAGGCTTAGAATCATGGGACTGGAAGGGACCTCGAGAGGTCATCTAGTCCAGTCCCCTGCACTCATGGCAGGACTAAGTATTATCTAGACCAGGAACTGGCAACCTTTGGTACACAACCCGCCAGGGTAAGCATCCTGGCGGGCCAGGCTGGTTTGTTTACCTGCCGCGTCTGCAGGTTCTGCCAATCGCAGCTCCCACTGGCCGCGGTTTGCCGCTCCAGGCCAATGGAAGCGGCGACCAGCACATCCATCGGCCCGCACTGCTTCCCGCAGCCCCCATTGGCCTAGAGCGGTGAACCGCAGCCAGTGGGAGCCACGATCGGCCGAACCTGCGGATGCGGCAGGTAAACAAACCGGCCCGGCCCACCAGGGTGCTTACCTTGGCGGGCCACGTGGCAAAGGCTGCCGATCCCTGATCTAGACCATCCCTGACAGTTGTTTGTCTAACCTGCTCTTAAAAATCTCCAATGATGGAGATTCCACAACCTCCCTAGGAAATTTATTCCAGTGCTTAACCACCCTGACAGTTAGGAAGTTTTTTCCTAATGTCCAATCTAAACTTCCCCTGCTGCAATTTAACCCCATTGCTTCTTAAGAAGAACAATGTTTCTCCCTCCTCCTTGTAACAGTTTACAAGTATATAAAAGGTTATGTCCCCTCTCAGTCTTCTTTTCCAGAATAAGCAAACCTATTTTTTCAATCTTACCTCATAGGTCATGTTTTCTAGACCTTTACTAATTTTTTTGTTCTTCTCTGGACATTCTCCAATTTGTCCACATCTTTCCTGATATGTGGTACCCAGAACTGCACAGAATACTCCAGTTGAGGCCTAATCAGCACAGAGTAGAGTGGAAGAATTACTTGTGTCTTGCTTACAACACTCCTACTAATACATCCCAGAATGATGTTCAGTGTTTGGGGTTTTTTTTGGCAACAGTGTTACACTGACTCATTTAGCTTGTGGTCCACTATGACCCCCAGATCCCTTTCCTCAGTACTCCTTCCTAGGCAGTCATTTACCATTTTCTATGTGTGCAACTGATTGTTCCTTCCTGAGTGGAGTACTTTGCATTTGTCCTTATTGAATTTCATCCTATTTACTTCCGACCATTTCTCCACTTTGTCCAGATCATTTTGAATTTTAATCCTATTCACCAAAACACTTGCAACCCCTCCCAGCTTCGTATCATCCGCAAACTTTATAAGTGTACTCTCTATGCCATTATCTAAATCATTGATGAAGATATTAAACAGAACCAGACCCAGAACTAATCCCTGTGGGACCCCACTCATTATGCCCTTCCAGCATGACTGTGAACCACTCTCTGGGAATGGTTTTCCAACCAGTTTTGCACCCACCTTGTAGTAGCTCCATCTAGGTTGCATTTCCCTAGTTTGTTTGACAAGGTCATGCTAGACAGTATCAAAAGCTTTACTAAAGTCAAGATATACTATGTCTACTATTTCCCCCTAGCCACAAGGCTTGTTACCCTGTCAAAGAAAGCTATCAGGTTGGTTTGACACAATTTGTTTTTGATAAATCTATGCTGACTGCTACTTGTCACTTTATTATCTTCTAGGTGTTTGCAAATTGCTTCATTATTTGCTCCATTATCTTTCTGGGTACTGAAGTTAAGCTGACTGGTCTGTAATTCCCTAGTTCTTTTTTCCCTTTTTATAGATGGGCACTATATTTGCCCTTTTCCAATCTTCTGGAATCAGTAAATCTGTCCTCAGTGTCAAACATTGTTCAGCTTTTTATGTATTAGAATATGATGCCCCTCGCTTTAGAATTAAAGAATCTAGAAACTGAGAAACCCACCCAATCTCTTTTCAGTTTACAAACTTCAAGTTCTGTCATGTGCATCTCCTGGGACATGGCAATGTCAACATTCTTTTTTAAACAATGAGTATATTTTCTTTTTAATAGGCTTATTAAAACCCTTTATATTCCAAGAGATGCATTTAATTTTCGGAGCCTTCACTGTTAAACTATACCAGATACAATATAAAGTCACTTTCTGAATAAATGAGAAATTGCAAATTTTCCTGAGCAGCACACAATTTTCATATCTAAGAGAAAGCTATATAATCCAAGGGTAGGGTGTCACTTCCAAGTACATATTCTAGAGGAGTATGAAGGAAATTGCCAGCAACAGGAGCGGGACAGAGAGGAATAAAATACGTGGGGGAAAAACAAAGCAGAAAAGATAGTGGAGAGAGAAATACACATTAGTATCATACAATCAAAAAGAAGAATCTGTTTAAACAGTCCAAAAACAAAACACAAACTACCCACCCTTGCCCAGCGGGGCAGCCAGATCAGGTGAAACTTGGAGATTCTCACAGCCTGTGGGGCCCAATCATCACAGCTATAGTAACCCTAGAATCTTGATACATTAGTTCATAAGGAAGCACCTCTAGCAAAACAATGCTAAAATATACATAATTTCTAATCAAATGTTAGATTTTTAGATTGATGTTCCTTTTCTGTGAGTTAAGGCAATACCAAGTAAATTGATAACCCTTCTACCCCAATGTGAGTTACTTTTCTTTTCTCTAACATATCAACACCAACTAGCAACCATCAACTTCCTTAAAGAAACTATATCAGATCTCAGAGAGCAATACATAAGTTCTATACAGTCAGATCATTCCATAGATGACCCCTAGTGAGGGAGGAGGTTGCACATTTTTTAGGCATTTTTCTGCCTCCTGAGGGGAACTGAATGATACTATCTTCTCACCATTCTTAATATGGAGCATTCTAGGTATTTAATAAAATACTTCATGTCCATCTTCCTGGCCAATTGTTTCGCTTGGTTAAAAGCTGCATTCACTGCAACTACATCACAGGTATAACCTTGAAAGAACAGTATTTTAATTGTTGGTTCTCCACATAGCAGCTCCTTTTGTCCCCTCTGGATTTCTGCAGCATAATCTCCTTAATGGTAAAGTTCAGGAATTTCACAATCAGTGCTCGAGGCCAACCTCCTGGAGCTGGCTTGGGGCAATAGTCCGGTGTGCCCATTCTATATAAAAGCAAATCTACCAAAAGATCCAACAACTTAGGGCACATCTACACTAGAAGCTCTACATCAGCGCAGCTTCACCAATGCCACTGCGCTGCTGTAGTGCGTCTAGTGAAGATGCACTATGTCAAGATACGGAAGCTATGTCTCTCCCACTGACATAGCACCGGTGTGGACAGCACTTAGGTTGCCGTAACTTGCATTGCTCGGGAGGGTGTTTTCTTCACACCCCTGAGTGGCCTAAATTAGATTGACTTAAGCAGTAGTGTAGCCCTGCCCTTAGTTTAGCAGTTTAGGGACAAATTCAAGGTGTTTACCTCTCTATTCCCTCAGGGACACCCACAATCCTGATATTACATCATCTTGAGTGGCTTTCTAGATCATTTAGCTTGGTCTTCAGTCTTGATATCATTGCAGTTCTTCATAACCTGTAATTTGTTCTCTTTGAAATCTTCCACTACAGCAAGGGTGTTCTGCTTCACCCACTCATCTGGGTAGAAGTTGTAGTGTGCTCTGAATCTCAGTCACGGTGCTCTGTAGGATGGAAACTGTAGATTTAATTTCAACAGTATCTGCAGCAAACTACTGTGGTTCAGCCATCATCTGCTTTCCATCTGGCTCAGGCACCATTTTGTTTGAGGAGGGGGCATGCATGTGGCAGATCTTCTGTGTTTTCAGATTCAGAAAGGAAGATGCAGAGCTAGAGGGCATCTTGGAGGTTTCAGCAGTTGGGTGCAGTATTTCTTGGGGTTGGATGTGGGTTTTAGGCCACAATGTTTGGGGGTTGCCTGTGGGCCATTTCAGAGCTCAAGCAACCTACATCCACCTTGGTCACAGCAGCCTCTGGTGTCCCAAAACCATAATTTTCTTTCCAGTTCTGGAGTGACATTACTGCTTCAGAAATGCCCTGGACTGGCTACAGTAGCCCTCTGTTAACACTCAGAACAGGTATTGAATAGCAGGAAAGGAGAGGGAATTGTTGCTCAATGTGCTTCAACCCCGAGCAGAATGCAGCACCTCTTTGTGAGAGACAATAGATTGTTCTCTGTGTCTATTCAGTCCTTGTCCCCCACATGGAAACTGTCAGTTAGTCCCAGTTGTGATGTAAACCCTTGTCCACAAGACAATTGACTGAGCCCACCCTCTCATTCCATATGGGCCATAGAAAAGTCATCAAATGGCAATGACTATTGGTCACACTTTATAGTTGGCTATAATACTTTATAACACCTTCTGTTGAACCATTATAACCATCTCCTTATTTCTGTAAAATTCCTATAACAGAATGATTAGCCCCTTATAAGTCATTTACACATTAAACCTTAATATAAAATGTGAATGACTTTTGTTCATTGAAGACCTACTCTGGATCTGAATTACTGATCTGATGATAATTAGCATTAGGGATTGTGCCTCTTAGGGTACATCTATACTTACCTCCGGGTCTGGCGGGAAGCAATCGATCTTCTGGGATCGATTTATCGCGTCTTGTCTAGACGCGATAAATCGATCCCGGAAGTGCTCACCATCGACGCCGGTACTCCTGCTCCGCGAGAGGAGTACGCGGAGTCGACGGGGGAGCCTGCCTGCCGCGTGTGGACCCGCGATAAGTTCGAACTAAGATACTTCGACTTCAGCTACGTTATTCACGTAGCTGAAGTTGCATATCTTAGTTCGAAGTGGGGGGTTAGTGTGGACCAGGCCTAAGAATTGAGATTCCAAGGCAGAGTCTGGACAGGGCTAAGTAAAACTGTTATGCTCATCCAGCTGGAACCATAAACAGAATAAAGCAAAGCTCTTGCAAGCACCTTGAGCACAGAGTGATCACTGAACACCACAGAGGCTATGTACCAATTACCTGACCCCTAAGCCATCCAAATCCCTTATCAGGTTTGGCTTGCTCTATAATAATTTTATACATCACTTTGAGAGTCACTCATTTTGAAATGAATGGTATTTGCTGTTTTGATTTTCAGCCCTGTGGTCCTGCATCTAAATTTCTCACGAAGACTCTGTTAATTGCAAAAAGAGGTAACCTTCAAGTAGTTACAAAGTAAAAAAAGTACATTTCTAACTAGTTACTGCCGACATTTTTCATTTCTTTAGGCTTTAGGATAGGTTTAATTGCATTTTAACAGTAATTTTGAAAGTATGACAATATATTTTTATTCTCATTTTTAGCAGCAGACAATATTCTTGGATCTGTATTGTGACACAAAATGACAGTCATTGCCATGAAGAGTTTAGAATCTAAATGATGCTCACAAAGATAATCAGATGCATTTGGAAACACAGTTCTAAAACACATCAGTGATCTGGACTTTAAATCTTTGTCATACCACTATACAAAGGTCAGATGTTGATCTTTCAGTTTAAGGATCATGGAATGTTTTGGTTCTTAACTTAGAATATTCCTTCCAAGTGACTCCACAGTTCATTCTTGGGCCTAAATTAAGAATCAAAACATTTCTTGACCCATAACCCTATAAAGTGAAACATCAACATCTGCCCTATATAGCAAAGACTACGGAAAGAATACTTACAGCCCGAAACATAATAAATATTTTAAAATAAAGTTTAGAAAGTGCAAACCTCAGGAGATGACAGCATTTACAGTTTTCTCTGATTTTTTTAAGACAATATCTTCATATGAGATAGTGGCAGAAAGAATCCCTGACAAATTTCTGCTATAATGGAGTGTGCACTGGTGTTTGTATAACAATGTAGCCCAGTAGACAGAAACCTTAATTTCATATCTTCAATTATACACCTTTTGTAGAGTTTCTTCAGGCCCCATATCTTTCTCAAGACAGAGGAAATAATAGAATGTTATGGGTGATGAGTGCTTTGGTAACATTTCTACTACATTTTGCTATTTCTAGTACAGATAGTCACCCGTGGGCTTTGTCCTTCAGATAGATGCTTATTTGAGCACAGATTGAAACTCAGAACAACTCATCTCTGTGTGATTAGATAAAAATCTTAAAACTGTTCTGAAATTATACAATAGTCTTTTTTTTTTTAACTGATCAATGAGCATTTGTCCTATGGGTGGAATAAGCTAAGTCTCATCTACAAATAAATGTTAATTAATAATATAAACTGAAAACAGGGGCTCATGATGGAAGTGCTGGCTGACAGCTGTTGACACCACCTTAATTATAGACTAGAATAGGGAACAAGATGCTGCAGTAGAATTACCTAAGTATCATGCTTCTCATATGAAGCAGTGGAATATATTAGCACAGGTAAGACTATATAATAAAAAATACTATGAGTTTAAGAAGACTCACTGTGTTGCTCACTATCCCCTGTTACAAGCTGTGCAAGGTGATATGCCAAAACTTTGCCTCAAATTGGTGAGAGTAAAATTATGTCTCTCAATGGATCTAGGGACTCAATAGGTCTTTCTTAATGAGAGTAAATTTTTAATGAGTTTCGTGTGGCACTGAGTCAGGAACAATCTGAGGAGGAGGAAAATGTTCAGACTGGAAATGTAATTTTTGTGTGTGTTCCCCTGTCCCACCCCACCCCACCCCGCACCGCACCCTGCATGAATTGAGAAAACTCCTCATAGTCATGATAAAGCAATCTTGTTAAATAGAACCTGAACAAGCAAAGTAATCTGTTCATTAGTTTTTAAAAATGGGATTGATCACAGAGATCTGAAGAACTCAATTATGGATCATCTTTTACAGTCCTCCTTCCTCAGGAAAGGCTCCAGTTAGCGTTCTGAGTCTGATTTATTATGTGATTGAGGCTGTTAACACAACTAAGTTTACTTTTGCTACTAGCAAATTATCCATACCTCAGAGAATTGCAGCCTAACCCAATTCATTTTTGGGGGCTTGATCAAACTCTCATTGACATCAATGGGATTAACTGGTATCCACTTGAAACACTCCACTGATTTCAAGGGATATTCAATCTGGTAACTTTTGGCTAATTTGAAGCAACTTGTTATAAGGAAGAAGTCTGCTCTGCCTTATATATCTTTGGATTTAACATATACTGCAGATCAACATGTACTATATATTCTAAGGTAAAAAAGAAAAACTTTGTGTAAACGAAGTTAAGATTGTAGACAAGTCTCAACTATTTAAAAATAAAGTTAGAATGCTAATAATAAAAAAATATATATATTTGCAAGTAAGAAAATGAGAAGGTTGTATCAGCTCTTGAAAAAAAATGCCGAAGGTCAAAGTTTGGAAATACTTGATTAAGGACATAATGATTAAAATGCCAGTGGTTAATCTACACTAGTTTTCCCTGTGATAGTGGTGACAAAAGGAAATGTTAAGGAAAATAAATGTAGTGGGCACACCATGTTCTGCCTTTCTTCCTCATTCTCACTTAAGAAACCCTTCAGTTCAAAATCATACAGCCCTCAGCAGAGCATGGGCTAATTTAGATACCCCTAAGCATTGACTCCCCTTGTCAGAGACCATGGATCTTGGACCCTGGTTCTCTGGGCTCTTAGGAGATAACAAGTTCCAACCTGCTACCAAATGACCAGCTAGCAATTGTCAGAATTGAAACTGAACCCTGACAGTGGACTCCAGTCCTGGAATCTGATTGGCAAAATGCTGGGGGTCCTGATTGGTTCACAGCTTCTATGTAAACCCAGCACAGGCACAGGAAGTTGTCCATGCAATTGGGATCTCTCTGCTTTGGGCTGCTTCTCCTGCAACACCTACTTCTGCTCTCCTGGTAACCTGACCCTACCCGCCTCCTCATTGGCCCTCTGGCTTGTCTTAGACTCTAACCTCAAGGTATCTGACCTGGCTTTATTCTCAACTCATGCTCTAAGCACTAGATCATACTGCTCAAGCCTCAGTCGTGACACCCCTGTCTTCTCCTCAGTGTTGTGCAGCTGCTCTGTGTACAAGGAGATGTCAGCAAACCAGTAAAGTGCTTGAACCCACTATGGCTCATTGCTAAAAGCTGCCATCAGCAGGCTGTAAAGTGGCCATGTAGCAAGCTCATCTTGACCAAGGCAGGAGGGGAGGGGGGTTTGAGTGCCACAGAAAGGGCAGCTTGACCCCGCGTCCTTCCTGATAAGAATTGTGTTGAAGTTGCTGATACATGTGTCTTAGAAGAGCAGGATATGCCCTCAGGAATGTGTCTAACAGGGTCTCGAGGCTGCAAACTCTAGAAAAACCCACACCTAGTTAATCAATAATCAGAAGAAAACCTCTTGCTTGACTAATGTATAAAATAAGGGGGGAAAGTTTGAGGTAGGGGGACTCTTCAGGACTGGACTCGCCCTCTGGATACATCTTGTGTTCCTCACCGGCAGCCGCTGTGCCACTCGAGAGCCACACTCAGCTTCGGTAATTATTGAGGGTGTTTTACTAACCTGTTGCGGACATGTATAAGTGCTTGAGACTAAGTAAAGTTTAGCTTTAAGTGAAAGCACTCTTGTGTTGTCCTGATTATGCCAGCCATCTATCAGTCGGACGGCCGTGTCTCCCTTGATTTATTTCCTGACAACACCTCACACAGAATAAAAGTTACCAAGAGCTTTGGGTTGAAAGAACCCTGGGTAACACTCTGCATGTCAAAAGTTCTCTGCAGACAGGTTCAATTACAACCAATTCAAACTGAAGCCATCTTCTCTCCACCCGCACAGTCTGCACTTGAAACACAAAATTCCTTTAATGACTGGCTGGATATGGTCGGGGTCATTTGGGCATGGGTCTCTACACTTAACCCTCCCTATGGAGAACTTCATACTGAGTGTGTGTATCTCTCTTTATCAATAATTCATAATATGCATTTCATTAAACCTTTGCCATAACAATATAAAGATTGTGCAATTGTTAGTGGCTGGAATCAACTCACTTCTGGAATTTATGGACTCTCTTCTGCAATCTGCTGCCAAGTAGCTAAATGGAAAATTGAAGGTTTATAATTCTTACAAGGTCTCTCAGGTTAGGTCATTCCTTAACTAGTGGAGTGAAAAGGCAGATGTATGGAACACACTTATTGGTCCTGACTCTGATTTCACTTATATGCTGGTGTCAATTTGGAAGTCCGTGTGGTCATACTATTACAAAACCAAGTGATAGGCTAGATAGGATAGGCCAAATTCTCCTACAAATATTGGGCATGATTCTCATCTCCCCTCTCAGGATATACCTTCTCCACAGCAGCACAGCTATGGCATTGCAGCTGTGCCACTGTAGTATCCTACCTCAACATAAGAGGTTTTTCTCTCAATGTAGTTAATCCACCTCTCCAGGAAGCAGCAGCTAGGTTGACAGAAGAATTCTTCCACTGACCTAGCTGTATCTATATCGGGAGTTAGGCTGACCTAACTGCAGCGCTCTGGGCACAAAACTTTGCACAGCTCTGAGTGACGTAGGTAGGTCAATCTAATTTTTAAATGTAGACCAGATACCAGTTTTACACTAATGTAATTCCATTGACTGAATTATACTGAATAAAGTTACTCCTTATTTGGACTAGTGTAAATGAGATGAATCACACTCATTAACTGTTGCCTCACAATGCACTCCAGATGCAGTGATATGTATTTCTTTACTTTCAGTTTGTAAAAGTGCATATTGCCAAAGTCTATGGACAATATCAGCACTTGGGGGGGAGGCGAGACTCCTCCACTCCCAACTGATAAAAATAATACCTCAGCAAAGGTATTGTTATATCTTGTGACTTTAACAGACTGAATCTATTGTAATTAAACTAATAAAATCATGAAAACTCCAGTTCACTGTGATCTGAAGGAAGATTCTGGATCAAAAGGTTGGCTTTAAGATGTGGCATATTTAACATTTTTTATGAATTTCAATTAACATGACTGTAACTTGGGTATCTAACTATGGATCCATCCTATTACAAATGACACATTAATAAGAAATGAAAAAACCCTCTTCTTTTTGTCTTGAAAACTGACATCTCTCTCCCACTCTCTTCATATTCCTTGAATCAACAAAGCTAGTTGAACTCCATCCTGAGATTCCATGCTAATTATGCAAACTATGCAGATTAAAAGCTTCAAAGCATTCCGGTGTTCCCCCATAAAGCACAGAGAGCACCCTTAGGAAATGCTTGTTAAATTCTGATTCTCTGAAGGTGTATTAGAAATCCAAGTGTCTGAATTTAACTGCATGAAATGTACAATGATCCAAATCTTGCTGTACTCATTCACTTCTTCAATGGATGTTTTGCTGAAGTAAGGTGACAGTAAGGAGCATAGGATTTGACCCACAGGAATTATAGAGCCAGGTGCATGCAGCAAAACATTCCCATTCATTATTCACTGCGTTTTTAATTGCAAGCCCTCATTCACCAGAGAGTAGGGGGAGAAAGATACCTCTAGGCTTCTAGGAAGAAGTGATGACCCTCCACTCTTCCCCAGTCCTCTCCTTGGGGCTTTGTGAGGTGGCAGGGTTTAGGGGCCTTCAGTCCCTACTCCCAGCTTGACTGCTCATTTGTGTATCATGGGGGGGTGCTTTCCCAATGTCCTTCCCCATTCCCCTGCAAATACATGGTAAAACCTACAGCTAACAGTATGGGTCTTTCACATTCTGCAGCGCTGGAGGTGGGATTTGTACTGTTGGTGTCATAATTGTGGAACCAGTTGACAATGCAGCTTAAATGTTTAGCAAGAGGTTGCTGCTGCAGTCCTAGCCAATGGCTCGGTGGTGCCTGGCAGGACCTTACTGCGTACTGCAAATTGAGGGACTGGCTTCACTATCTGATGCACACCTTGTCTAAGCCTTCGTGCCTTATATATATGGACTTTGCTGTCCTGAACACTGGGGTAACCTTCTGTTAAGAATTACACAGCTTTTATGGACTTTTGGTTAGAGAACTGCATGGGATTGATCCTGCTGGGCAGAGGCTGTCTGGCTCCTCCTCTCCTAGACCTGCTATATTATACAGTTAATAAAAGCTGTGGCCTTTGCTCTTACCAAATCTCTTTGTAGAGTCTTCATGTTCATTGCAGTGGCTGAGCCATGCTCAGGCCCCTGCCGAAGTAACAAAAACTCATAGTAAATTTTTTTTTTAAAAGCAATCACGCTGTTCTTCTCCACGGGGAGAGGAACGGAGACAAAAATCACACAAGACAGAGCCTAATCATACTGCATTATTCAACTTTGTAAGGTTCTCCACTATCCCAGTGGCAGGCACCATAAAGAAACCTTAGAAGAACCAAACAGAACTCAGATCCTACTGATTCAAATTAAAGATATCGAACGTTTGATCTAATGAAAATGTTCATCAGTTCGCAGCACAGCTGAGCAATTCCAGTTCCAGACCACACAGGGCAGTTGTACACATAGGGTATGTCTACACAGCAATTAAAAACCTGCAGCTGGCCAGTGCCAGCTGACTTGGGCTCATATGGCTTGGGGGCTGTTTAATTGCAGTATAGATGTTCGGGCTCAGGTTGGAGCCTGGCCTCTAGGACCCTGCGAATGTCCACACCCCAATTAAACAGCCCTGCAGCCTGAGCCAGCTGGTATGGACCAGCTGTGAATGTCTAATGGCAGTGTAGACATATCTATCCATCCTAACCTGCTCCTTACAGAACCCAGGCTTCACTGAGGTAATCGGTGCTCCACTGATCTGCAGGAGAGCTTCTTTGTTATATTAAGGAATGCTCAGGTGTTTCACAGTGGAAATTAATTTACAAATGAGTTCTGTCTTTTACAAACACTGAACAGTTGGAGTTGAGGATAGTGTCTAACACTTCATTTCATGCTGTGTGAAATGAAAGTCTTGTTGTACAGATTACTTCTGTACATTGGTAGGGGGGGTGTTGGGTGTGTTCTGCTTGGTTAAAATTTACCTCTGTTGTGCATCAATTTCTGTTGCCTCAAGGACACAAAGCTGTATGCAGATATGAATCATAAATAAATTGAATATAAGTAACAAGAACTATACTTGGTCGAGTCAAAAATCTTTTGGGAAAAAAGTCTGCTAATGGCAGAAGTTTGCTCCCTAAATTACTGCAAATAGTAAATAAAAACCTTTAAAAACACATTACTTACAACTGGCAAATAATTAAGAAACCGCAACAACATTGCTTTAAAGTTGCATTAAATTAGAGAGAGTGCTAATAAAAACAAAGATGTGAAATAAATGCTGCCAATTTCCTTAACTTATCCCTACATGGGGCAATATAAGACTTCATGTTATTCTGAATATCTTAGTACAGGATAATGGAACAGAGTCCTAATTAACAATACCACCACAGGCACTATTTAGATGCTTGAGAGGTTTGCACTATAGTTTTCATTAATTTCCTTCTTATTCTTTTGTTGTTTTTTTCTATGGACACTAACTTCCTTTCAAATCAATGGGGTGCTCAACCAACATTTATTTGCCCATACAACATATGGAGGTAACACACTGCGAAGTCGACAATGTAAAGTCTGTATAAGCATAAGACATCACTCACTTGGGGAGCGATTTCCTTTCCCACACTTATTTTTCAGTCACCAAAAAGTAAACAGGTAATTTTATTTATTTTCTTGTCAGACTCAGAAGCTCTGGGCTGCACATGGTCCCTACCAGAAGTTTTACTTGAAGAGCAGTCAGAAGTAGCCTAATTCTGGGTCCAGCTTTAAGATGCTGGCTGACAACTTGAGATATTCCCTCACAGCAGTATTATCTTGACACACTTATTCCCGGGTACCTGTTGTATTGTATTTTGGTATTCCTCAAATAATTGTTTCTATTACAGTCTGCCTACAACTCCCAAGTGAGACCAGGCCCCATTGTGTTAGGCACTGTACATACACAAAATAAGAAATAATCCATGCCCTGAAAACCTTACAGTCAAAACAGACACAGAGTTAGATGAAAAGAAATATCAGTATCCATTATTTTATAGATGGGGATCTGAGGCACAGAGAGATTGTGCTGCCTTTCTCCGTGTCACTAAAGAAATCTGTGGCAGCACTGGGAGTTCAAGCCAGATCCTCTTCAGTTCTTGTCCAACACCTTAAAACACAAGAGCATCCTTCCAACCATGTGCTTACTGTTATTTAGATGAGGGGGATTTGTATTCTTTTCATCTCAACTTGCACCCAAGGGGTTATCAGATACTTATAAGGACATGTTGCTATATTGGGTTGAATTTGTTAAGATGCCCAAGGACTTCTGAGCACGCAGTGCTAAAGAATACAAAATAGTAGCAGTAATAGGAAAGGAAAACAACAATTACCTGTTGCACCTGACTATTTCTCTTTCTGCTATTGTAAACTAGTAGAGACAACAATTTACAGTGTATCTCAACACTGGACCTGCCACATTTGCTGTAGATTTCCTGGCCAAATCATCCTACAGAAGCTAACAACTCAATCGATATCACTAAGGGAAATCAGTTCACTCTAAATAAAGCTAACGCAGCTTCAGAAAGAAGTGGGAGAGAGGATCGTGCGTGGAATGCTAATTTTATAGGCTCACAGGAAGATTCGGAAGCTGCATAATTATTGTCTCTGCTTGGAAAAATCCCTCTCATTTTACACACAATGTGATTTTTAACAATCAGGACCCTCTTTTAAGGACAGTTCAAGAATACCAATAGGGATGAGTTTATAGTGAAATATTTGAGCTGCCCCCTTTCCCTAGAGACCTACTCAGTTCCCAGTTAAGAATACCAGTCAGTCACTTAGATACGGTGAGATTCCATGTTTCGTTCAAGGGTTATATCAAAGGTTGATCTCCCGGTAAAGACTGATGTTTAACGGCCATTTCTGGGAAATGTCCTGGCAGTTCTGTATTTGAGGCAGTATTTACAGGAAGGACAAATGTAAATGGTAGCAGGTACTGATTCAGAAGTCGATCACAATCTACCACACAGAGCTGGGGAAAGCTGTCCAGGATTCAGCAACACACTTTAGCATGTCCTTATCTCCCAGTGACTTAAATGGTACTTAAGCATGTGAATTGGATTGGTTGTCGTGCTTAAGTGCTTTGCTCCTTCGGGGCCATTATGAAGGACATTGTGACGGGCAGTTCCAAGGCACTCATAAAAAGAATGGATGCAAGGATGCATCCTTGACTTGTTGGAGCCTCATTGGTTTCATAGAGCTTCATCCATTTACACCAGCTGAGGATCTAACTAATATTTTTAAGGAAGCTGTCAATTCAGGTCATTTCTCTGTGTACAGCCCTGTGCATCTCCGTTTTAGATTCATACCATTTCTTGTCAGTATGAATAATGCATGCCAGAATTTACCCAGAAAATTGTGGAATGGATGTCAAAAAGGTCACATCTTTTCAGCCTCTTAAATGCCTAGTGAGATGCCTTAAATGTAAAGTATTTACAGAAGAATTGACTATAGCACAGTCTGAGGCTTCTTCCATCTCTGAGTTGCAGGCGTAATTGTGCAATTTAATATAAAATGAAGGCACGTGCCATTTAAAATGCAAACAAGATAGCGTTGTGAATCTATCATTTCATCTGCCCAATATCCACATCAATTACATATCAAGCGATTTTCTCTTAGTTGTTAGGACCAATGGCTTGATCCAAAGGCCACATCTGCATCATAAATGTGGCTGAATAGAAAAATGAGGTTGCTGTGCTAACTGAAGATGGCTCGCATGCCCTAAAGTACGTATAACTAGTAGCCAAAACATCCTGTGGAGGCGGAGCACAAGGCCAGCAGAGTTATGCTTGTGCTCTGCAGCTGGCAGGCTTTTGAAAGAAGTTGGGTGTTTTGGGACCTGATCCAAGGCCTACTGAAGTCAATGGAAGAGCTGGCACTGAATTAATTGGACTTTGGATCAAGCCCTTGGTCCTGTGTGCACATACACACTATCCCCACACTCAACCCATTGTTCTACTCAACCACATTTTTAAGGATCTCCAAAAATAAACACTACTAAAAATGAAGATTTTCTTTACACTTCCCTCCCCCCCCCAAGTTGCCAATCAGATATATAATATCTCCATTACAACACATTCATGCTCATCATTAGAGCGGAGAGAAAGCTTAACAGTTTCCTTGATGAAAGTTTGCAGAATGTCCATGAGCAGGATAGTGATTAGCTCCAATTTATTGGTTATTTAACAACATTTTCATGTATTTTGTTTACTTACTGGGTTGCTATTTGAATCTCAATAACTGAATTCAAGTAATACTGCTCAGTTATGATTCGTTGCGTGACATTTTTCCTGTTTCCTGATTGGGTGAAGGCCCAGGCTATAACAGGGTTAAAAAAAAGAACTAGATAAGTTCATGGAGGATAAGTCTATCAATGGCAATTGGCCAGGATGGGCAGGGATGGTGTCGCTAGCGTCTGTCTGACAGAAGCTGGGAATTGGCGACAGGGGATAGATCACTTGATGATTACTTGTTCTGTTCATTCCCTCTAGGGCATCTGGCATTGGCCACTGTCAGAAGACAGGATACTGGGCTAGATGGACCTTTGGTCTGACCCAGTATGGCCATTCTTATGTTCTTATGGGTGAATGTCTATGGAATGCCTATGGAAAACTGGTTTTAAATCTACTTTCTGAGAATTCATGCTAGTAAAATTCAACCACAAATATGCATGGAAAACAAGCTCAAATGGGTCACTCATGTGCCAAAAGCTAATTCATACCTAAAATTGAACAAATGTTAGTGGGAAAATGTTTGTATTATTCACCCAGTTCTACTCATAAATAGAAACGGTCTTCTAAAGAAAGATTAAAATAACTAACTCCTATTATAGGCAATAGAAAGAGCACCACTGATTTCAGTGAGAGTTATGAATATGTCTCACTTGGCTACATGACAGCTAGGGAAGGGTTGAACTATCTACATGTAGCTGAAGAGTTTAGATATCAAGGATAGGGGGGGAATTATGCTTGTCCCAGTGGGTATAAATATGAAAATAAGGATGAACCTGTACAAAAGAAATTTTAATCTATTAGCTAGAGAGGGAAAAAAAACCTCTAACAGATGTATTTGACCATGAAACAGTTTCCAAAAGGAAGAAGTGGAATCCCCATCACATTAGTATATTCTAAAATTAGACTGGCCAAAACATTTGCCAAAGCATACTGCAGGGAAAATCCCACGTCAGCCAGGAAATGGAGTGGATGATCTAGTAAAAATAAATATTTTCCATCTTTAGCTTCTATAATTATTTTATAACTAAGGACTTGATTTTGCACAAAGGAAGTCACTGGCTGAAATTCTGGCCATATTTCAGTCAATGGGAGTTTGCTGTTGACTTCAGCAGAGCCAGAATTTCACCTATTGTTCTGTTACTGACTTCAGTAGGAACAGGATCAGTTCCAGGCTGAATAAGGAGAGAAAATTTACTATTTCAACTATGTTTTGCTCATGAAATTTTTGCATTTGATTTTATGATGTAGCTTCTCTTCCCTCCCCCAATCATAGACCACCTACTAGATGCTAACAGTACATACATACATATCTTTCCGCTTGATTATTACAGTAGCAACAATGGAAGCAGCTTATATCTGAAGCAAAAACTGCTAATGATGGTATACTGGAGGCTTGTCAGAGAGAGGAAATCAACAGCAAAATACCCTAGTGTTGTTACACACAGAGGAGAATTTCTGGAGAATACCCACTCACCATGCTCTTGCTGCTATTCCACAATCAGATGTTGCAATATAACTAGATAGGGAGATGCCCACATAATCACATGTGACAGGCTCCTCTTGTCTTCCACTCTGTCTACAGATGTAGAGACTTTCCGCTGATAAACACCCCAGTGTAGTTTATTTACATTTGCTCTTCCTACCACCTTGCTGAGCTATAGACTGTATTACCTAGTTTCTCCTCATTCTCTCCAGAGGAGAAGCTCTCTCTACTCAGAGCACACCCACATACACTTTCTTCTCACGCCTTCTTACTTCCTGTATTTATAGGCCAATTTGCTCATTAGTCCTCCCCTCCAGCCCATTCTAATCCATTAATTAAGGGCCAATGTCCTTGGCAGAAATTAACTGGCATTTAAGTGACCAGAGTGCTGGCTCAGCTGTTGGGTTCCAACCCATCCGTGGCTCCACAAAGTCATGAGACCTCTTCGTCAACCTCCTCCTGGCACTGGGCAAGGTAGCCATCTATTCTACCAGAAGGAGGATGCTGGTCAGGCAGGGGCTCTGCAACTTTGGGGCCTATTTCCACTCTTCCCTTCTCTCATGCATCCAGGCAGAGTTCCTCAAGGTCGCATCCGCTGGCTCCATAGACACCTTTTAGAAGCAGTGGGTTCTGTCCAGGGTTCTCTGCTCAGTGTCCCCCTCGGGTTACCTGCTTATGTCCCTGTGACCCTCACTCCTGATCATGTTTGTCATTCCTGGTTCCTCGAATTTGCTTGGTCCCCAGATTCAGTAGCTCCTCCCCTTAGACTTCAGATGTGGGAGGGTTTGTGCCTGCCCACCCCCGGAACTCAATAGATGTTGGTTCCCAGCACTCTGTCACAACATATATTTAATGATAAAAAATATTCCATTGTTTATGGGAGTGGAGACCTGATTTCCCCCCTTATCTTTAATTGGAAAGGGTTTGGGGACAATATATTTTTAACTGTGGGACTACACAGAATCTGACATTCCACTGCTTGCCCATCAAAGGCCAGTGCTAATTAAAGTGCTAAAGATTTAAAACATTCATTCACAGTTGTATTTGAATACTAATACACGTGGAAAGCCCACCCACTGTACTTAAGGAAGAATAGGATGGGTGTCTCATTTTACAAGACAATAATTCATTCCTGAGTGAATAAATTTACGAGCTAATGTAGACATATGCATATTGCATTGTATTTGCACATACTGCAGTACTTCAAGATCAATAAACAAAATAGGTTTTTGAAAATTAATATGGTGACTTTCCCCTCCCCTACCCCATGCCCAGCTTTTCATAATTACAGTCCAAGTGAAAGAGTTGCACAAAGTGTTTGTAGCAACTTCTAAAGGTTATGTTAAATTAAAATGTCCAAGGAGAATTATGTTTTGCAGGGTTGTTGGAAGCTGCAGTACCTGTTGATGTAAGAAAGAATGCTCTGTGTTTTATATAACAACTCTTGTTATTAAAAGGCAGCTCTACACAAAATGTCCCTACTCCCTGCAACTAACCAAGTACTCTCAAATGCAGGGCCAATCACCTTTTTTTCTAACCAATTATTTTTCTTTGTAACTGTTTTAGCCTGCACTAGCAAACAAGCAATTCTGCAGACTCACTATGCTAACAATAAATTGCATGAGCACATTGTGGTGGGATTATATTTAAATAAATGTTTATGTATTTTTGTTTTCAGTTATTAACATTATTTTCTATTCTTCTAAGTATTTCAATGTGTTTTCGACCAGTGGTTCTCAAACTTTTGCGCTGGTGACCTCTTCAAAATAGCAAGCTTCTGTGTGCGACCCCCCCTTATAAATTAAAACCACACCATTATAAATGCTAGAGGCAAAGTGGGGTTTGCGGTGGAGGCTGACAGCTTGCAACCGCCCATGTAAGAACATCGCGACCCCCCGAGGGGTCCCGGCCCCCAGTTTGAGAACCCCTGTGTTAGACTGAGGAACCTAGAACATTTTTATTTAAAAGGTCATCTCCTTAATATTAGGCGTTCATAAGATGACAATAAAGGACATGCAGTACAGTACCATTTCAGGTACTCCTTTACATTTAAACAAAGTTGAAATACTATTTATTCTACCTAAACTGATAGAACATGGTAACATCTACAGCCAGCATTACTTATTGCATAGTTTGCTGATATGAGTTTAGATACAGACTTTGATTTGGAGGCAAGCTTCAGTAACACTTTTGATGTATACTGCCCCCTAGTATCTCTTTTCCTACTGTGCAGAACACCATGATAAAAGCGCATCATGATCATTCTTTTAAGTATTCGTTCTTTTTATATTCACGTGAGTGAAAGGTATAGTTCCACTGCACTCAATTGCAATTCATGCTGTATGTCCATTTATAAAGATCTTTGACATAGCAGCTATCAGGTACAGCGCATAAATGATTAGAATGAAGTGCCTCCCCGTTTGCCTTGCCATAAGCACTCCGTTATGAGAATTCTGAATTTGAACCATCTTCACTATTGCTAGGGCTCCTGCTGCTTCTTCCTGTCTTCCTCTTTACTCTCTTCTAGCAATAGAGTTAACATTTATGATGACTATAAACAGACTGCACTTGGCAGCTGCAAGACCCAGATGCCAAGCTGTGGAATGTATTTTCCAATAGCAGTGTCTATCTCTGAATTTTGTTCCTTCATTAGCTATGCTTCTAGCTGCACTGGCAGAGCAGAGAATTGTATCTAGGGTGCAGAATGGTAGGGTTTCTCTCTTCTTCTGAACGCTATTTTCCTCTGACTCACTCTTGATTCTCAGGGTAATACACAGGTCATAGATGAAATTGTTTGACCCATAAGCTAACTCTCACATATTGGAGAACAATTTTTCTGTGACAATTCCTCTTCAGCTCTAGCTGTATGTCCCTTTTATGATTGTCTGACTTAAAATGGTAATATGTATTTGTTTCTTGGACTTCAATGACTAATAAACACCTTGGATGTCGTCTTGTTACTTATCTGTATAGCACCTCTCACTATAGGGCCCTAATCCTTGATTGGGGTCTCTAAGCACTACTATATTACAAATTATTATTAATAGTCATTATTAGGATACATGCTTCTTGTGTGGTTTGAGAGAGAAATATTTTTATAATGGAATCAGAAAGAAAAAAAGGCAATCAGTTAAACAGGAATGAGATCCCTTACACTGGGGTGAATTAAAAGACCTTGTGGAACTACTAATATCTAATGCAAGGAGTAATAATATTTATGATCTTACATTGTGAGCTCGTTGGGACAGGGACTATATTGGTGTTTTGTTTGTACAGTACCTTGTACAATACAGCACTCACTGGAGTCTTTGGCTACTGTTACAATAGAAATGGCTTCACATGGTGGAGCAGTGAAATTCTTCTTTTCAAGCAAATTCATTTCCCCAAAGAGGAAACCCTCAAGAAAGTATAAAATCACAGAGTAAGAGTTCTATAGTGGGCAGATAGGCCAAGATTTTTAAAAACAACTAGTGATATTGGATAGCTCAGTTTTTGGTTGGCAAAACTGAGACATCTTAAAGAGATCTGATTTGGAGAGGACTAGTGCCCAGCACTTAATGAATATCAGGACCTTTAAAAGTGACTCAAGATGAGCAACTAAAAACTGAGGCATCCAAAATCACTTTTCAAAATCTTGGCCGTAGTGTCATTCTCCACAGACAGACTTCCTACAATATGTATTATGAAGAAAAGCCATGTCAGCAAGGTCCTTCTGCGTTGATCCTAAAATCATAGAGTATAAAAATACATTGTATTTTCTGTACCAAAACTGCTGAGAAAGGAGAGAGTATGTTCCGCAGCACTTTGATTTCAAGATACAGCTCAGAGGGCAAATAGCTGCTACATGTGTAAGCAGTGCAAACAGCCAGAGATGTCCAGTGCAATCAGTATGAACAAAAAAAGCAAATGAAATCTGGTTACTATGTCTTGCTCTTCATGCCCTTGCTGCTGCTGACTCATTATTACACTGTTCAGTTCTATAGGACCATTTCCTTCATGTGTTGTATGAATGAGAGTGATGCTTCAAGGCTTAAAAGAAATGCGGAGATACATCCATACTGGCTTGTAATGGTTGGTTACAAATTGACCCATTTGATTGACTATGAACAGGGCCGGCACCAGCTTGCCAAGCAGGTGCTTGGGACGGCCACTCTGGAAAGGGGCGGCACGTCCAGCTATTCGGTGGCAATTCGGCGGACGGCCTCTCACTCCCACTTGGAGCGAAGGACCTTCCGCCGAATTGCCGCCGCAGATTGCGATTGCGGCTTTTTTTTTTTTTTTTTGCCGCTTGGGGCGGCAAAAACCCTGGAGCTGGCCCTGACCATGAAGATAGTAAGGACTATGCACCACTCATCACCCAGGATAGAAGTCTGAAGGACCTCATAGGTTCTATATGCTAGTGTGTTCTGCCACTTCACTTTTTTACTTTCACCCACATTTTATATAAATAGAACTATTTATAAAGAATATTCACAGCAGAGTTTCACCGTCAAGATTTTCAGCTCAAATAAGATTACTCTGCAGATGTATGAATTTGTTTCAGGAAGAGTTATGCATGATTTCTAAATGTGTCATTTCCCCTGGTCTCTGTTGTAGAAGAGCTATCAACTAGTGTGATACATATCAGTAACAACAATACATCGGACATTCATGTTTGATCACCCAGTTCAAAACATACTTTAAAGATGACAAGCTTTGCAAGAGCAGAGGTTCTCAGACTGTGAGTCAAGACCCCAAAGTGGGTCACGTCCCCATTTTAATGGGGTCACCAAGGCTGGTGTTGGCCCTGGGCCCCAGCAAGTCTGAACTCCAAGCCCCACTGCCCAGGACTGAAGCCCAAGCCCTACTGACCAGGGCTAAGGTTACATGCCCCCCGCCCAGGGCAGAAGCCCTTGGGCTTCAGATTTGTCCGTTGCCCCCTGCCCCTGCCCAGGGCAGCGGGGCTTGGGCGGGCTCGGTCTTTGGTCCCCACTCCTGGGGTCATGTAGTAATTTTTGTTGTCGGAAGGGGGTCATGGTGCAATGAAGTTTGAGAACCGCTGCATTAGAGGATCTGAGAAAAGGACACTGCAGAACTCCATACAATGTAAAATGCAGAGATAATTCAAGTGTCTCATGACCATATCACCTATATTACTTTCAAATCACATAACAGTACTAGGACATAGCATACTTTACACAATTAGTGGGTTTACTTGAGATTTAGCTGCCCATGAAACCTGCAGATGTGGGTTCACAGTTCTGGATAGCCTGTTAGCTTATGGACTAATTTTTTTTTAAGTAAGTCTCCAGCCCTTTTCATTACAAAGATAAACCTTCAAAATGGAAGGTAATTGTTAGGATGGAAATAGCATCATAGTTATTTTTCCTAAAAATCACTGATTATTCGTGGTCTTCCTTGTACCCACTCAAAGTTGATCTTAGGAACTACTGAATGGAGCTGGCAGGGAATTTTCTGACAAGTTTTTTGCTGGAAAATTCCAATTAAATAAAATCAAACTTTCTTCGTTTCAAGAGGGAATTGCTTGTGAAAACCAGTGAGAGAGAGCCCCATCAGTATAACCAATAGTCTAGTGCTTAGAGCACTCACAAGGAATCTGGGACATACAGGCTCAAGCTGTTGGCTATACTGGGTGTGTGGAGGGGGGGTCTCACTTTTTCTGTTTTTTTTTTCCTCCCCCACAAATTTTTTTCAAAATGTCTAGTTAATGAAAATAAATGTCAACATTTGTCATGAGTGGAGTTCTTGTTTTCCAGCCCTGAAGCCTGTGACCACAGCTTTTCTGAACTTTTTGGGGCACCCTGATCAATTTATGGCCATTGGATGCTGCCTAAGCTTTCCCTGCTTTTGCTAGGGATATTGCAAGCTCTCTCCCAGATATCAGCCGTTTACCTCCAACTGAATTAGCTCCTTCATTTCATCCGCCAGTTAAACCTTTGGCCATATGGGAGGGGAAGAAGGGGCAATGGAAGAGCTGGCTTTGCTGTTAGCTGCTGGAACATTGTGGGTGAGGTGGGGAGGAAGAGGAAATAGGACAGTTTCCCTATGAGATAGGAGCAAAACAGGAGGCGCATACCCAGAATGAAAGGGGACGACGACAAAAAGCAACCAGTGGGTGGGAGAGATCACGATGGTTAAAAGGAGAGCAAGAGGTTGGACCTAAGAGGTAGAAAGGATGATTTGGTGGCTAGGGCACTGAACTGGGATTCAGGAGGCCTGAATTCAATTCCTGCCTCAGCCATCATATTATATACATACAATATGATGGGAGCTAATTTAACTACAACAAATCAGGAAAAAGATCTTGGAGTCATCGTGGATAGTTCTCTGAAGATGTCCGGGCAGTGTGCAGAGGTGGTCAAAAAAGCAAACAGAATGTTAGGGATCATTAAAAAGGGGATAGAGAATAAGACTGAGAATATATTATTGCCCTTATATAAATCGATGGTACGCCCACATCTCGAATACTGCATACAGATGTGGTCTCCTCATCTCAAAAAAGATATACTGGCACTAGAAAAGGTTCAGAAAAGGGCAACTAAAATGATTAGGGGTTTGGAATGGGTCCCATATGAGGAGAGATTAAAGAGGCTAGGACTCTTCAGCTTGGAAAAGAGGAGACTAAGGGGGGATATGATAGAGGTATATAAAATCATGAGTGATGTGGAGAAAGTGGATAAGGAAAAGTTATTTACTTATTCCCATAATACAAAAACTAGGGGTCACCAAATGAAATTAATAGGCAGCAGGTTTAAAACAAATACAAGGAAGTTCTTCTTCACTCAGTGCACAGTCAACTTGTGGAACTCCTTACCTGAGGAGGTTGTCAAGGCTAGGACTATAACAGCGTTTAAAAGAGAACTGGATAAATTCATGGTGGTTAAGTCCATTAATGGCTATTAGACAGGATAGGTAAGGAATGGTGTCCCTAGCCTCTGTTTGTCAGAGGATGGAGATGGATGGCAGGAGAGAGATCACCTGATCATTGCCTGTTAGGCCCACTCCCTCTGGGGCACCTGGCATTGGCCACTGTGGTAGACAGGATACTGGGCTAGATGGACCTTTGGTCTGACCCGGTATGACTGTTCTTATCTTCTTATGTTCTTAAAGATTTTCTATACAGCCTTGGCCAAGTCACAGGCCCATATTTGAAGGATATTTAGGAGTTGCAACACCTAAGTCCCATTTTCAAAAGTGATTTAGGCACTATGGAATCTAAGTCCCATTGACTTTCAAGGACTTTGGCTACTAAATCAGTTAGGCATTGCGGTGCTGTGCAGAGCTTGCCTTAATACCTTTAAAAATCTGGGCCTTAATCTACACTGTGCCTCAGTTGCCCATCCGTAATGCTGAGGCTAAAACCTCTCAGGTTATTGCACTGATAAAATCCATTAATGACTGTCAGGTGCTCAGATACTATAGTGATGGAGGCGGTCACATGCTCTTTGTGGGAGGGACTGTCTATATGTTCTGTGTTTGTACAGCGCCTAGCATAGTGGGTTCCGTGTCCATGACTGGGACTCCTGGACACTACCTTAGTACAAATAATTGTATGCATTTCTAGATAGACAAATGGGAAGGGAAAAGAGGTGAAGCAATGGCTCATCTTACTGGCCTACTCATAAATCCTGAGACTGGGTCTGGGTTTATTCTCCCTTGATTTCCTGAAGAGAAGCAGAAACACTGAACTAATGGTTTAAGGATGGAGTGAGAGATGAGGATGGAGAGATAGAGAGATGTTAAAATTGTGACTTCTTTAATCACACTGTAAAGAATGAGAAACAATCCTGTATTCTGAATGGGTCAATGTCTAGTCTAACTCTACCCATTTTCACATGGGCAAATGGCTCAGTGGATTCCTACTCGATTAAATTCTGTCATACAGTCAGTAGGACTGAGGGAGACATCTCTTCACCAAGCTCAGCATGACAAGCTCAGGTGGGTGGAGAGTTGACATAAACATACTGAAACATTGAAGGCTCAAGTGAATAGCAAAACTCCTTTTTAAAATTAACATGTTGGATCTGTTGTTCTAATACTGGATTGTCATGGAATGTAGCAAGCAGAACTTTAATGCATTTTTTTGGAATTAAAACAATTGATTACTAGTATTAGCAAGCATTTCCAGAACACAATGATTCAGGGGTTTTCATGTTGAGGAACAGAACTGTTTGATCTACATTTGAAATGGAAGAATGAGAGTTATGCTCCCAGCATTGAAATAGGCTCCCATAAACAAAATAGCAGAGATCTGATAAATGTTCCTTTCTTGTCTAAGCTTGAATGAGTCATGACCAGTTGCATTCCCGTTCGTGTTAACTTTCTCTCAGGAACAATTCCCAAGTTGGTTCAAGGAGAAAGGGAATCCAACTCAGAGTTATTAAACACAGAGCATGACAATTCTGATTCAACATTTCCAGGAGCAAAACCTTTACTTTTCCAAAAAGGGGAGAGGGATAGCTCAGTGGTTTGAGCATTGGCCTGCTAAACCCAGGGTTGTGAGTTCAATCCTTAAGGGGGCCACTTGAGGATCTGGGGCAAAATCAGTACTTGGTCCTGCTAGTGAAGGCAGGGGGCTGGACTCGATGACCTTTCAAGGTCCCTTCCAGTTATAGGAGATCTCCATAAATTTAAAATGAATGTATCCATCTGCAGTCAAATGAGTAATGTCTTTCCCTGACTGATCAAAAATAGCATGCCTTTCTTGAGAAGCAGTGTGGCCTAGAGGACTGAACTCTAGGGCTGAAATCTTGACTCTCATAAAGTCAAATGCAAAAATCCCATTGACTTCAGTGGGATGAGGATTTCAGCTGTCATCTTCTAAATTCTAATCCCAGCTCTCCCACTGGGTCACTAAGGGTACGTCTACACTGCAAGAAAACCCTGCAGCAGTGAGTCTCAGAGCCCAGGTCAAGTGACTGGGGCTTGCGCTACGGAGCTAAAAATAGCAGTGTAGCTGTTCCCGCTTGGGCTGGAGCCCAGGCTCTGAGACCCAGCAAGCAGGGAAGGTCTTGGAGCCCAGTCTCCAGCCCAGACAGGAATGTCTATGTTGCTATTTTTAGCTCCATAGTGCCAGCTCCAGTCAGTTAACCCAGGCTCCGAGACTTGCTGCTACAGGGTTTCGTCGTTGTGTAGACACACCCTGCGTGGAACAATTTGTTTAAGCTATCAAATTCCCAAACCGTAAATTGGGATAGCAATGCTTACCTCATGGAGTAAATAACAACAACAATTATGCAGCACTTTAAAATACATAGTGGTAAGAATTACTACTCCTAGCCTGAAACTGAAGTATCTTTTTCAATTTTATTTTTTCTCTTTTGCATGACTGCATTAGTTTGTTGAAATGTAGCATATTTCTCATCAGTGATCCCTATTTGAAGCCTTTCTATCTTTATTCCTACTTGTCCTTACCCAACTTCCAAGACTCATAGCAGATCATTCTGCTTTGCTTTTGTCTTCTCCTTCCAGAGGATATTTTGTGCAATATAGACAAAGTATCATTAACATACTGATATCCCCCAAATGGCAAGATTCCCATTGACTGCAAGATATTGGCTAAGATATCAAACACAGTGAATGAAGTTATAAGTATATGCATAAATCTTTGCAGCATTGGATTGCAAAAGGGTATATACTAGTTCATGCATCTAGAATCACCATTTGATTGGCATAGAGCTGAACACTATGAAAATAGCTAAATTAATTAAAAATATCAGTTTAATTGAAAGATAGTTCAGCAGCTCAAGTTCTTGTCTACCCTAAAAACCAAATGTTCCTCATATGTGCTATTCACTCCACAGCCTTCTAGACAAATGCAAGATTGAGTTCAAGGTTCTCTTAACATTTGAACTCCCGGTGATCTATCTACACTGTATTAGTTCATCTTTTTATCTGCTATACTTCAAACCATGCTCATCACTTTTAAACAACACACTGCCTGTATTCTCAATGCCTCTCTGAAATCTCATGGGCATTGTCTATTCCCTGTTGTGCTTCCTTCTACGTGATGTGTTTTATTTAAATACCTTCCTAATCTTTCTCAATTCTACAGCTGTTAATCCTCCTTTTAAATCATGCTTAATTACTATTGCTTTTAGCTTTCTTTTCTAATCACCTCAAATGCCATTTGATTTATGGACTGATTAACTTGTTTATTTTTTAAAAAAATATATTTTAATTTTATGAAAAGTTTTGGGAAACAATCTGCACAAGGTAAAATATTAATGTTAATTCAAATTATGCTCCTCCTGCTCCCTGGGTTTAGGGCAAACTAACTTACCACGGGAAGGGTCTTTTTGCCTTTGAATCAAAGGCTGTTTCTGACAAAAATTGAAACTAAGAAAGTCTAAGAAGACTAATGGGAGAAATGGGAGTTGCTCCTGTCATTCTTTCTTCAGATCCAACCTTTTGTCTGATTACATTTTCTCATTACGGCCTGTCAAAATTAGTTTGCAAGCTCTTTGGAGCATGGATCATGTAGTTTTTTAATCGGTAAAAAAAAAATTATAATGAAAAGCAATAAAAATAAGAAGTTTATAAATAGTAAAAAGATTAGCTGTCAAACAATAAAGGAGACAACACACTGAGTGAATGTCTGTGAATTCTCCCTATCCAGAGAATGATCATTGAAGAAAATAATTTATTGTTACAGGACCTTGTTAAAAATATGTTTTTATGTTATTGGAAAAAATTGCAGTTGGCTTTACTTGAACTAACAATTCTATGTTCTGTGTATACTGTGTATATGATCCTTGTTTTCAATCTGCATCCCAAGTTAAACCTATATAGCTTACTGGTCACCTCTTCATCCTCATCACATTCATCCTCAGCACCTTTTCTTTGTCTATCAGGCACATCAAAAACACTAACCAATCACTAATCAAAAAACAGAAGCAGATTTCTCATGAAAACTCCCAAGCCCGATTAGAGTATGGTGCCCTGCTTCCTCCAGCAGTTTTATATGATGGAGGCCATGTGCAGTTCATCTAAAAATCAAACACTTTAAGATGTTGTCGTTAGGCTTACATGAATTTGATTAATTGATTGAAGAATTGTTGTACATAAAACCTTGGGGGGGGGGAAGCACTTTGTGGATAATAAAGAATGGAATCAAAGATATTGGCTTAATTCTTGGGTCTGGCCAAACAGCGCTTGCCACAGGATCTGGGGATGGGGGAGGACAAAAGTAGTTTTATACCACCTTTATTGGATCTCAGATTTTGGGGCCAGCCAGGTATAAATTACAGCAGCTTTAGGACTGCTGTAATCTGAACCTCAAGATGTCTTTGACCCCCCACAAGTTCATTCCACAAACTGGAGCTCACTGGAGATTTAATGGGGAGTAGAACTGTCTCTCTTCCCCTAAGGATTTCCCCTATACTGACAGGTAGCCATAAAAGATAACTTTATGGCCTCTGTGTGCTTGAGTGGTGAAAATGGGCCAAACTGGGGTCAAAAACGGAGTCTAAGAAAACCATTAGAATGTTTATTCTGTGTATATATAACACAGCTGGGAATCCTTAACTCTGTATCTTTGAAATAATTGAAAATGCCAAAAAAGTCTATGGCCTCCTAGAAGAAAATGCCAAAAAGCCTATGGCCTAGAAAGCCACAGCTTCCATTAATGTGTTATAGTGTTCAGAGCTCTTACCATAGAATTCTGTGGCATTTTCATAAGGAAATACACAAATTCAAAGGATTAAAAAAAAAAAAAAAAGACTTGATACTCCTTAATAACGTATGATTTTTAGCTTAATGTTTAAGATAAATAGATAAAAACAGAAGCAGTTAGCAGCCTTGAGTCAGAATAATTATACTGATTTTCTTGGAAATTTGGTTAAGAACACATACATGTTTAACACTGGACTTTTCCAGTGCTTGCTGTTGGATTAGAGCTTTTGGGACTGAATTATTTTGTTGTGACCACCAGCCTAGAACTGATCTACTCTCTGTTGGCAATGCTATCAAAAATTCTTCAGACTGGTTCCTGAATGTCTTTAAAACACGGTAAACCAGAAGAGGTAACCAAAGATTTGGTATAACAATGAGGGTATTTTAATCAGCCTTATATCAGCTCTGCCTTTTCAGTTCACAGCAAGAAAAATGTATTTTAATTCTCATGGACACATTTGTAAAAAATCTTCTTGTGATTTGTGGACTTAGTTGATGTCCTCAGACACCTAAGAACCTGTGCAATCAAGTACATAGGCCTTGTCTACACTGACAAATGATACCACTTTAACTATGCCAGTATATTGAAATATTTGTATAATTAAAGTGATACAGCCCTCTAGTGTGGACACAGTTATACCAGTGTAAAGGTGCCTTATACTGGTATAACTTATTCCCTTTTGTATATGGCTATGTCTACACTACAAAATTAGGTCGGATTTATAGAAGCCGGTTTTATAGAAACCGGTTGTATGCAGCCGATTGTGTGTGTCCCCACATAAAATGCTCTAAGTGCATGAAGTCGGCGGACCGCGTCCACAGTACCGAGGCTAGCGTCGACTTCCGGCGCATTGCACTATGGGTACCTATCCCACAGTTCCCGGAGTCTCCGGCGCCCATTGGAATTATGGGTTGAGATCGCAATGCCCGAATGATGCAAAGCAGTGCCGCGGGGGGTTCTGGGTACATTGCGTCAGGCCCCTCCCCCGCCGTCACAAGAACGGCAGACAATAGATTCGCGCCTTTTTACCTGGGTTACCTGTGCAGACAACATACCACGCCAAGCATTGAGCCCGCTCAGCTCAGCTCACCGTCACCATATGTCTTCCGGGTGCCGGCAAACGTGGGACTGCATTGCTAAACAGCAGCAGCAGCTTACTGCCTTTTGGCGGTAGACGGTGCAGCATGACTGGTAGCCTTCATCGGCGATCGGGATGCTGGTAGCTGTGGGGCTGGCAGCCGTAGGGCTGCATTGCACCAGCCCCTTGCCTTTTGGCAGTAGATGGTTTATTACGACTGGTAACCGTCCTCGTCGGACAAATTTACATGTTGCCTGAAATGCTCATAGATTATTGTAGCCTGAGCGCCTTTACTGATCCTTCTGGCTACTGTACAGCATATATTGCTACACAGCAGCAACCCCTTGCCTTTAACCGTCCTCATTGGACGATGATGGCTACCAGTCGTAGTATACTATTTTCTGCCAAGTATTGTCTGCTAAGCACCCAGAAAAGGCCGAGGGCGATCTGGGTGCTGGCAGACATGTGGCTGGCACACGTAGGGTTACATTGCTACCAAGCACCCAGACAATGCCGAGGGCTATCAGTCATGCTGCACTGTCGTCTTAAGATGTAAAAAATAGATTTGTTCTGTATTCATTTCCTTCCCCCCTCCCTCCGTCAAATCAACAGCCCGCTAAACCCAGGCTTAGGAGTTCAATCTCTGGGGGGGGGGGCATTCTGTGTGACAGTTGTTTGTATTTCTCCCTGATGCACAGCCACCTTTCTTGATTTTAATTCCCTGTACCTGTACGCCATGTCGTCACTCGCCCCTCCCTCCCTCCCTTCTTCCCCTGGTCTTTAGATACTAGTTTCGCACCTTTTTTCAGACCAGACGCCATAGCTATCACTGGGATCATGGATCCCGCTCAGATCACCGCGGCAATTATGAGCACTATGAACACCACGCGCATTGTCCTGGAGTATATGCAGAGCCTCCTGGACATGCCAAAGCAAAACCAGGACCAGCTGAGGAGGAGGCGATTACAGCGCGGCGACGATAGTGATGAGGAAATTGACATGGACCTCTCACAAGGCACAGGCCCCAGCAATGTGGAAATCATGGTGTTACTGGGGCAGGTTCATGCCGTGGACCGCCGATTCTGGGCCCGGGAAACAAGCATAGACTGGTGGGACCGCATCGTGTTGCAGGTCTGGGACGATGCCCAGTGGCTGCGAAACTTTCGCATGCGTAAGGGCACTTTCATGGAACTTTGTGACTTGCTTTCCCCTGCCCTGAAGCGCCAGAATACCAGGATGAGAGCAGCCCTCACAGTTGAGAAGCGAGTGGCGATAGCCCTGTGGAAGCTTGCAACGCCAGACAGCTACCGGTCAGTCGGGAATCAATTTGGAGTGGGCAAATCTACTGTGGGGGCTGCTGTGATCCAAGTTGCCAGGGCAATGAGAGACCTGGTGATATCAAGGGTAGTGACTCCGGGAAACGTGCAGGACATAGTGGATGGCTTTGCTGCAATGGGATTCCCAAACTGTGGTGGGGCGATAGACGGAACCCATATCCCTATCTTGGCACCGGCGCACCAAGCCACCGACTACATAAACCGCAAGGGGTACTTTTCAATGCTGCTGCAAGCCCTGGTGGATCACAAGGGATGTTTCACCGACATCAACGTGGGCTGGCCGGAAAGGGTACATGATGCTTGCGTCTTCAGGCACTCTCTTCTGTTTCGAAAGCTGGAGGAAGGGACTTTCTTCCCGGACCAGAAAATAACCATTGGGGATGTTGAAATGCCTATCGTTATCCTTGGGGACCCAGCCTACCCCTTAATGCCATGGCTCATGAAGCCGTACACAGGCAGCCTGGACAGGAGTCAGGACCTGTTCAACTACAGGCTGAGCAAGTGCCGAATGGTGGTGGAATGTGCATTTGGGCGTTTAAAAGCGCGCTGGCGCAGCTTACTGACTCGCTCAGACCTTAGCAAAAAGAATATCCCCATTGTTATTGCTGCTTGCTGTGCGCTCCACAGTATCTGTGAAAGTAAGGGGGAGACATTTATGGCGGGGTGGGAGGTTGAGGCAAATCGCCTGGCCGCTGATTACGCGCAGCCAGACACCAGGGTGGTTAGAGGAGCACAGCAGGGCGCGGTGCGCATCAGAGAAGCGTTGAAAACCAGTTTTGTGACTGGCCAGGCTATGGAGTGAAACTTCTGTTTGTTTCTCCTTGATGAACCCTCCACCCCTACACGCCCCCACCCGGTTAACTCTATACTTCCCTGTAAACCAACAACCCCACCCTCCCCTACTACCCTCCCCCCTTCGAGCACCACTTGCAGAGGCAATAAAGTCATTGTTACTTCACATTCATGCATTCTTTATTAATTCAGCACACAACTAGGGGGATAATTGCAAAGGTAGGCCTGGATGGGTGGGGGAGGAGGGAAGGAAAAGGACACAGTGCACTTTAAAACTTTAAAACTTATTGCACTGGAAATCATCTAGGCTGGAGTGATTGGGTGGCCGGAGGCCCCCCCCCCCGTGTTCTTGGGCGTCTGGGTGAGGAGGCAATGGGACTTGGGGAGGAGGGCTGTTGGTTACAGAGGGGCTGTAGCGGCGGTCTCTGCTCCTGCTGCCTTTCCTGCAGCTCAACCATACGCAGGAGCATATCACTTTGATGCTCCAGCAGCCGGAGCATCGACTCTTGCTTTCTGAGTACAAGTTGATGCCACTTCTCCTCTTCAGCGCGCGTTTCAGCACGCAACTTCTCCTCTTGAGCACGCAACTTCTCCTCTTCAGCCCGCGATTCAGCACGCCACCTCTCCTCTTGCTCATATTGGGCTTTTTTAAAATCAGTCATTGACTGCCTCCACACATTCTGCTGTGCTCTGTCAGCGTGGGAGGCAGTCTGTAGTTCAGTGAACATTTCGTCACGCGTCCTTCGCTTCCTTCTTCGAATATTCACTAGCCTCTGTGAAGGTGAAACATTTGCAGCTGGTGGAGGAGAAGGGAGAGTTGTTTAAAAAAGATACATTTTAGAGAACAATGGGTACACTCTTTCACGTTAGATTTTGCTGTTCACATCACACAGCACATGTGCTTTCGTTACAAGGTCGCATTTTTCCTCTTATATTGAGGGCCTGCCGGTTTGGTGTGAGAGATCACTCACGCAGTGCCAGGCCACAGATTTCAGCTTGCAGCAGCCATGGTAAGACACAGTCTTTTGGCTTTTTTAACCTTGTTAACAAGTGGGGATGCTTTAAAACAGTACTGCTCTCATTAACCATACCAAGCACCCGTTGGGTTGGCCATTGAAAATGGGTTTGCAATGTAAAAGGAGGGGCTGCGGTTTCAGGTTTAACATGCAGCACAAACCCAACTAACTCCCCTCCCCCACACACCCAATTCTCTGGGATGGTCACTTCACCCCTCCCCCCCACCGCGTGGTTAACAGCGGGGAATATTTCTGTTCAGCAGAGCAGGAAGGGGCACCTCTGAATGTCCCCTTAATAAAATTGCGCCATTTCAACCAGGTGACCGTGAATGATATCACTCTCCTGAGGATAACAAAGAGCGATAAGGAATGGATGTTGTCTGCATGCCAGCAAACACCGGGACCATACGCTGCCATGCTTTGTTATGCAATGATTCCAGACTACGTGCTACTGGCCTGGCGTGGTAAAGTGTCCTACCGTGGCGGACGAGATAAGGCAGCCCTCCCCAGAAACCCTTTGCAAAGGCTTTGGGAGTACATGAAGGAGAGCTTTCTGGAGATGTCCCTGGAGGATTTCCGCTCCATCCCCATACACGTTAACAGACTTTTCCAGTAGCTGTACTGGCCGCGATTGCCAGGGCAAATTAATCATTAATCATTAAACACGCTTGTTTTTAAACCATGTGTAATATTTACAAAGGTACACTCACCAGAGGTCCCCTGTGTGCCCTCAGGGTCTTGGGTGAGTTCGGGGGTTACTGGTTCCAGGTCCAGGGTGACAAACATATCCTGGCTGTTGGGGTAACTGGTTTCTCCGCTTCCTTGCTGCTGTGAGCTATCTATGTTCTCTCCATCCTCATCTTCCTCGTCCGCCGAACCCGCTTCCCTGTTTCCAGCGAGGGACTCATAGCACACGCTTGGGCTAGTGGTGGCTGCACCCCCTAGAATGGCATGCAGCTCCGCGTAGTAGCGGCATGTTTGCGGCTCAGCCCCGGACCTTCCGTTTGCATCTCTGGCTTTGTTGTAGGCTTACCTTAGCTCCTTAATTTTCACGCGGCACTGCTGTGCGTCCCTGTTATGGCCTCTGTCCTTCATGGCCTTGGAGATCTTTTCTAATGTTTTGCCATTTCTTTTACTGCTTCGGAGTTCGGCGAGCACTGATTCATCTCCCCAGATGGCGATCAGATCCCGTACCTCCCGTTCGGTCCAGGCTGGAGCTCTTCTGCGATCCTGGGACTGGGACTGGGACTCCATCACGGTTACCTGTGCTGATGAGCTCTGCATGGTCACCTGTGCTCTCCACGCTGAGCAAACAGGAAATGAAATTCAAACGTTCGCGGGGCTTTTCCTGTCTACCTGGCCAGTGCATCTGAGATGAGAGTGCTGTCCAGAGCGGTCACAATGAAGCACTGTGGGATAGCTCCCGGAGGCCAATAATGTCGAATTCCGTCCACACTAACCCAATTCCGACCCCCTAAGGCCGATTTTATGGCTAATCCCCTCGTCGAGGTGGTGTAAAGAAACCGATTTAAAGGGCCCTTTAAGTCAAAAGAAAGGGCTTCGTAGTGTAAACGTGTCCAGGCTTAAGTCGATTTAACGCGGCTAAAGTCGACCTAACCTCGTAGTGTAGACCAGGCCTATGAGAATATAAAGTATACTGGCATAAGCACTCGTACTGGCATAACAATTTTGGATTAAAAAAAAAAATCACACCCCTAACTGAATTAGTTATACCCTTACAAAAACTGTGAGTAGATTAGTCTCCAATACAGGAACGCACTTACACAAGTTTATGTCCTGTGACTTCATTTGGACTGTTCCTGTGCTGAGAGTCAAGTATATACATATGTGCTTTGTGGGACTGAGGTCAGAGAGCTTAGCACCTGGCAGGATCAAGCACTAAGTGTACATTGGTCTTGGAAGATCAGGCCTATGAAGATTAAGGACCATGCAAATTAGCCAATACTTTTAAGATAACCAATGTAAAAGATCACTGGGCACCCAAATTGCTACATGATTTCAGGTCTATGTTGTCAGGCTGTAAAGGCAATCAAGTGAGTGCTGCTCTTGAAGAAAAGTGTGTGTGCAACTGCTAAGGTAAAATTCAATGAAAAAATACTTTGATGGTCTATAAATGGCGGTATATTCAATTTTTAAAAATAGAAGTTCATGCATTGCCACAAAAAACTGATTTATGGAGACTTGCCAAAGGTTTTGCAGTGCAGGACTGGGTGGAATTTTTCTTAATGAACAGATCATAATGAAAAGTAACAATTATGGAAAATAGAATCTTGTTTTAAACTAAATACATTTCTAAATGATCAATAACAAGACTTTGGGCTTGATTCTTCACGCCATTACACTAGAACTACGCCACTATAAAGGTATCTTGGCTTACTGGAGTTGAGAATAAAAGCATATATATTTGTAATAAACTAATGAATTTTTGAATAAAACAGAAAATGGGTAGAACATTATTCTTCTCTCATATCTAATGGGCCAAGTTTTCGAAGGAGTAGCCTCCATTTGAGAAAATTTGAGTCTGACAGATCTAGAACAAGGAAACTTTTTGTGTGATTTCATATCAGGACACCAGAATTCCAAGTAATTTTACTGTTAATACATGCATTTTGATCAACATTGTGATTTTACCTTTTGTAGGGTGGTTAGAGAATAATGATAGGTGCAAATGGAAAATAAATAAATATCTAGCTCTTTTGGGACTTTGAGAAGAGCTTTGATATGCAAGAGCAATGGAATGAATTTTGACTTTAGCATCCTCAACAGTGAAATACTGTATTCTTAGACAGTAGCAAACACCATTGAGAGATTGTAAAAGAGGGGGTACTCATGGACACTAAAGGGGAAAAAAAGAAGAAACACTCAGCTGTATGTGTATGAACAGATATGCTGATACCTGGGAAGAATGCAAAAAAGGATTTAGACTGAAAAAAGCAACATGCACTAATGGACTATCTTATATGTATAAAACCCATGAACTGAGGTTCATCAACACCATATATGAACATGCTGTTGTTTTTCTCTGTTACCATAAGTAATATTTCACCTCATACTTCAAATTACAATCCTTAGGCCCTGATTCAGGAAAGCACTTAAGCATGTTCTTAACTTTAAGCATGTGCTGAAATCCCATTGGCTTCAACACATGCTTAAAGTTAAGCATATAATTCAAATACTTTCCTAAATCAGAGCCCCTATTACCAAATACTGCAAAATGTAGTGTATTCCTTGTTGTTCATAAAGGTTCCTTACAATGAAGTGTTTATTGATTAGCATAGCCTTTAATTATACCCCTTCCTTAGGTGCAAAGAGTTTGTTTAAGGCAAGAACATTACATTTCCTCTGAGTAAGTAAGAAACAGAACAAGGGAACACTAATGAAATAAGATAACTAGAGACTTGAACATGTTTAGCTCTCCTTGTACAATGTGTACCAAACTGCTATGTTAATAAAAGCAAAACAAGCCATACAAGTATGTCTATTTTGGAGCTGTCAGTAAGAATTCTCTGTGATAAATACACAAGCAGCCCTATTCTAATTTGGTGATATTACTCACAGTTGTCTTAAGCTTTTCCCACAAATCATTTATGTGGCTGTTTTGAAATGAAGGGGCCTGCTATTTTGACTTGTTTGGGGTTGTTTGTTTGTTGTTTTTTTGAAATACCATCCATTTTTTTGCCATGTTGGAAATTGCATTTTGATTTTTAGTCCGGATTTCTCATTCAACTCCAATCCACCTTGCCTTTAGTCAGTATTGCCTAGTAGGAATAGTATGGAAACAGGGTGATAAACACCAAGGGAAAGCAGTGCTCCACAGCAATGCTTCTGGATAATTAAGATTTTCTGATAGGTTCAGTTGAAAGCTGTGACAAACTAATAATCAGTTTGGTAATACTCCAGAGTAGACAGCTGCTTTGCAGATACACCATCTAATGGGTTCCTTGGACACATCTTCCTTATCTGTGCATTAAGGAGGATGTATTACCCACACACAGGATAACTTGGACCAGCCACATTCTTGAAGGTGAAATGGGTTGGTTCCTTTCTGAGTTTTGTCGCATTGCAAAACAAATAGATGGCAATATCACTGCTTCAAGGAGCTTATGCACTATTTTTGGAGTTGACAGAATGATGAGGTGGCAGGTGACAAGAGTAATGAAGGGCAAGCGAGGAAGGTCAAGGGCAACATAAATTATTAAAGGTCTAGAAAATATCTGTGAGGGAAGAAGAGATGAGATGACTGACAGGGAACATGATAACAGTTTTCAATCACATAAAAGGTTGTTATAAGGAGGAGGGAGAAAAATTGTTCTTAACCTTTGAGGATAGGACAAGCAGCAATGGTCTTAAATTGCAGCAAGGGAGGTTTAGGTTGGACATCAGGAAAAACTTCCTAACTGTCAGGGTAGTTAAGCACTGGAATAAATTGCCTAGGGAGGTTGTGGAATCTCCATCATTGGAGATTTTTAAGAGCAGGTTAGACAAACACCTGTCAGGGATGGTTTAGATAATACTTAGTCCTGCCATGAGTGCAGGGGACTGAACTAGATGACCTCTCGAGGTCCCTTCCAGTCCTATGATTCTATAATATCAATAAGAATACATGCTTATTCAATGTAGTAAATGCATAGTATGATGGAGGAAAGAAGTGTCTGTTTATAATAAAATCATGTGTTTTGGCTTGGGTTTTTTAGATAAATGGATAGAGTGAATGGGTAGACTTCAGTCCAGATTCTATCTTATGATCTGGCCTGTTTCCACCACTAACAGTAAAGGGGCTGGATTCTGGATATGTAATTAGCCCATGGAGAATTCCCCTGGTAGAAAAGAACTCCTCACTGGCATAAAGACAGCAGAACCAGTTCCTGCCTCAGCCAGCTAGCCCCCCACCCAGTTGTAGCAGCTATGTCCAGGGAGGAGAGGGAGCATGTCAGGGCTGTGGTAGCGCTCCACGCCCTATGCTGGCCCTTCAGACCATCTGTCAGGAGCCTAAGTTATAGCAATTCCTTGGTTAATCTTACTCACACTGGGGTCTGATGGGCACAGAATCAAGGAGACAACCAGCTTCTGATAGCTCCCCCACCTCTCTTCTGTACCGAATGGAACTCAGATACAGGAGAGATTTGAGTCCTTACTTAGCAAGCATGTTGTAAGCACAGGGGGGAAAAATAGACCATCAGGAGAATTTAGAGAAGAGTTACACATTAGAAGTTTAGTTACACATGAAGATATTGCAGCAATAAACATACTGTACAATATCCAAGCTCTAAGTATTTGGTATAACTGGCTTCAATACATAAACAAATATGTTCCAACTTAAGACCATTAAGTTAAACAACCATGAATGAAAATATTTCTATTTAAGTGGAGACACCAAAATATGGCATCACAATTGTGCTGTACTAGACTTCATTTCCACTATAAAAGAAAATGTGACTAGTAGTTAGAGCACATAAATTAGAATATGGATTCTATTCCTTCTTCTCCCACTGATATGCATTGGGAGACTTTAGGGAAACTGAGGCTTGACAAGACCGCCATCAGTTAAAAATGGATATAACATATGCTTTACATCAGTGTCATAAACCTTAATTATTTTATAGCACTGTAGGGTCCACTTACTAAAAAAATTCCTTTAAAATTCAAAAGTATAAAAGTTCGGACACTGGATTGGCCTTTCTGATGGGCATCTCTTTTGCTAGAAGGGTGGGAAAGTTAGCAACACTTTTCTATAGGTAGTCCCTGATTTTACACAAGGTCAGACTATCCCTCTCTATGGCACCTAGCTAGTATTTGAAGCCTCCATGCAGAATTTTTTAGCGTAAATTTTACAGCTGTGAATACTTTGCAGGTTCAAGCACTCTATACAAATAAGTTAAATGTAAAAACCAAGCTGATTATGTCAGCATAAACAACATTTAAAATCTGATATTGTTGGCTGACTGCAGCACTGCTTGTCTTAAAGGATTATTATCCAAAACGAAAGGCTAACATTCTCTCTCCTAGTTTAAATAAAATTGTGTCTAAACAAAATGCAAATGAGATATTTTAATTCCTCTCCAACAGAGGATGCCGCAGTAGTTAGCATTCAAGCTTAACAAGAGGATTTACTGGGAAATGATCTATTAAGAACAAGCAACTCCACATAGCTAGAGATTAAAGCAAGGATATCACCACCTGAGAACCCAAAGATAATACTTTTAGCTATATCCAAGTATTCAGTGGACTAAGGTAGGTTGTAAGGGGGAAAAACCACTCTTGAGAGCATCTGCAAAGGCTAGATGCTGCCCTCCCCCCGTCCACAGAAGCAGACTGAATGCAGTGTAGGTGGTGCAACCCTTCTTCCCAAGAGGCGGGATTTGGGCAGCCAGTGCAGGGTCCACGCTAGATCTGACTGGATAATGGTGGAGGGGGCAGTCCCATGGAAAATTTAGACTCTTCAGTGAGTCTGAGTGCAGCTGAAAACTTTCCAGCTTGGGGTGTTAGGGTTTTTGATGAAAAAAATCTGAAGTTTTCTTAGATAGTGCATAGTCTTTGTATTGGCACTTTGCAGAGGGGTGAATTTCACACAAACACACAGAACACCACATTTTAGTCTAGCTAATCTGTCCTCACATGAATTTTAACTCACTCTGAGAACAGATGATAGGGTGCTTGCACTTGTTTGGTATGTTGTATTCACAATGCTGTGGTTGGAAGGCCAGACCCTTCACATTTGAAGTTCAATGGGAGTTACGACTCCAGTGGGTGAGGATCCAGCGCATCCTGCAGAAGGGGACAGGACTCAGTCACTGATTTAGTTTGCCTAGGAAACAGTTGGCCTGGAAATCCCTTTCCACAGCTTGTGGATTTGTCAGCACAAACATTCTTGCTGAAAGTCTCTGTATACATATTTACTGTACGTAAGTTTTGAATCAGACACAATATGCCCCAAAATGCACACACGACCATTGCTATTAATTTAATTCTCCTATGGAAAATGTAAGTGGGACTGTCCCACTTTTTAAAAAGGAAATATTTTAATAAGAAAATATTTACTAACAAACAGCAGTTGTATTTACAGCATTTCTGTTTTCATAACAAGTTACCAGAAGTCTACAGCAATATAGAAGAAGATGAAATTGTCCTAGGACTAAGCTTGTGCTCTCTGTGTGGTCCAGTAGACTTCTTAGATAGGACACCAGTTTTCTGGTCTACTAAAGATAAAATACATGCTAAGTAGGAATGCCTTTACATTTTTCTCCCAGATGAGGACATTCTAGTTCTTGTCCTGACCTAGAGAAATGGGTGCAACATAGTAGGGAGATAAGGCAAAAGCCCCTCCCCTAATCTCCCCACAAAAAACAGATGGTTGTGTATATTATCCACATATCATCCAATGATTGCTGACTTCCTATGGTATGTATAGCTTGACTAAGTGGAGACCGAGTTCCCAGCCCGTCATGTGCATATTCCACTCTCAGCAACGTCCTATATCCCTTACCAGTGGACATGTAGTGGAATGGTAAAGTGGTCCCCAGGTGCCCTGGCCAACTTCCTATAATACACTGCAGATAGAGGCATCACCCCACTGATGCCACTGTCATGCAGCATGAACTATATTGGTCAACATACCAGCTGGCTCTATGTCAGGAAGGTGATAGACTTTGTAGATCCATTGGCTGCAGTTTCTACCTGTTTTAATAAGATGGACAACAAATTGAACAAATAAGCCTTTAAAGTCACCCACACTTCACACAGCTGCTGTTGTGAGCTGTTCAGTGCTGCTCTGCATAAAGCCATTTGCTTCAAAGACCTGAAGCTAGGGTAAATGGATTGCACAGATGATGGCTAACAACCTGCCAACAGTGGATCTCAAACAGGCAACTGGAAGTTTATGCTGGATACTCTGGTTTTATGCAAGTGGAATCAGTTTCGCTTAGTGGATGTAAACAGGAGATCTGGATCTAGGGTTGTTTTTGGCAATGCTCCTCCTGCTCACTCAGCAGATCCACTTTTGCATGTAAGATATTTGGCTGACCGTTGAAATAAAAGCAACAAGTTTACTTGATCAAAGTTAGGGTTGAGAAGGAGGAATCACTTAAGTATCCAGGGATATCTCCAGCTATCATTCATGTAAACACGAGAGTAAAGGCAAATAGGGAGAAAATGATGGAAAGGGTGAAGATGAAAGAGCAGAGGCCAAAGAAATTGAACTTTCTGGGAAAGCATAGAGGTGATATCTTGGGATGGAGAAATCACCACTAGACACTAAAAGAACAGTTAGATCACAGGGAAGATCACCACAAGGATGGAGCCAGTCCAGGAGAGTGGAGTGCTGTGGCCTCATAGACTCTACCACAGAAAAAAAATCATACTTATAAGTTTCCCATTCATTACCATAGTATTTGAGCACCTAATGCTGTATACCATAGACACACTGAGATATTTTCAGACAAGTGTAGCCTGCTGGGCTCTAGGAATTATTTTGGGGAAGTTCTCTGGCCCGTGTTATACAGGAGGTCAGACTAGATTATCACAATGGTCCCTTCTGGGCTTGGAAATCTATAAATCTATGAACCCAGGAATCTTCCACAGCTTCTGGGCTCACAGATGTAGAGGTTAGCTTTGCATGGCTCAGGCTCTCGAACATTTGACGTAAGAAAAATTAAACCCAGCAAATTTTCAGAAGCTCTTTTTCTAAAATCCACTTTCAAAATAATTTGGAAATAAAGACAAATCTAATTTTATACGTACTTATTCTGTGACATTTTTAGCACACCTCTTGTTCTATTTAAATAAGAAATACATTTTTTAAAAGTAGAAGCAGCACTTCTGGAATTTTAAGCTGTGAAATGATCTACAGAAGATATATTAGTTACTTTTTTTTCTATGCAGCATACTGACAATCTTTCATTACCTTGTAAACCTTGCTGTGCAAAGCATTTAACTCCTATTTTCATGCTTTCTTACCTTACCAGTTTCAAATTGCAGTAGTCAGACATTTAATGTACCTAGAAAGGATTTCTCCCTGGATGTCCATTTCTTTTTTGTTACAAAAAAGTAGCTTTAATTTATTAGCCCTTTGTGTGTGGTCAGTTTTTAGAGCCTTTTTATTTACAATGTATTAAACCACAAGGAATTGTTCAGCAATATCATATCTCAATAAGCACTTGGATACTGACACATAGCTTTTGAATATAATCAAAATCTATGTTAAATCACTCAGATCAGAGCTAAGGGCAGAATTCTGTCTTTCCTCTGCCTCAATGAGTCTAGGGCTTTTTAAAAAAAAATAGATTGATTTTTAATACCATACACTGATGCAAAATATGGCTACAAAGGGGTGAATTAAAAGCAAATTTTCATCTTAAGTCTAAATCATCTTGCTTTTAGTAATTTTAAAACTTATGGCTGATGAAACAGCTATATTGTAAACCAACATAGCTTGGATTTGAAGTCACATAGAAGACCAGAGATAACAGTATGCCTGACAATAAATAAAGCCATTATGTGCTCTAGTCTGAGTAGAAAAACTGCTGTGAATGCCTCCCCCCTCCATTCTTGTTTACTTTGTCTCAAAATATGCTATAAATAAGCCTTTTCTAGCTGCTTCCATGTTGTCTTTTCAGATCCAGTGCAAATCTGTTTCTTTTTTAAATTAACATTTGACAAGGGAATGTAGCCCTGAGGAAGTGAGGGGATAATAGCACAGCCTATCCGGTCAGGCGTGGCAGAGGCTGGTGCTGTGCAGGACTTTCCCTGTTGTTTTGCCAGTACACTCCAACCCTGACCTGCAGCACTTCAGCTTCACCAGTCCTGTGTATCTCCCTAGAAGAGGCTGCCAAACTGCCTAGTGTTTTGGGGATAGAGACAAATCTCCACAGGTGTTGGATGAGACAAACTCACTTTTTACTTGTCACCTAAATTAGGATTTAAACAGATATCTCTGGAAGAGAGAGGTTAGTACTTTAGCTCTCTGTGCCACATAGCTTCTTCTACAAGTCACCTTGAACAAGTACTTGATGGGTTGGCCTGAGTGGTCGAACGCAAACTAACCTTTATTAAAAAGGGAGTGTTATTGCTCACTGATCATGTGTGTATTAACAGGCAACGTATTTTGGCCCTGGCATATTCAAAATGATGGTCACAATCCTGCCAAGTGAGTAGTGTGGCCCTGGCAGTGTTGAGCCCTACGTAGGAAGCGGTACTGAGGGTCTGAATGCTTTCTTCATGGACTGTCTTCTAAAAAGGAGGACCAGCTACTAGAAGAAATGGTGTCAGCATCAATAGAAGGAGAGTAGGGTTGAATTTAAGAGACATCCATCTGTATGTTTTGATTGTCTTTGAAGTAATCTCTCTGTTTGACAGCCTGAACAGAAAGGAAAGCTATGGGGAAAGATAGAGCAATAATTCTGTCCTAGGGCCCCATCCTACAACCATAAGAAGTTTTGCCAATGTCTTCCATGGATGGGGAATAGAGCCCTTAAATTATTTTGGTGATGAAACCTAGGGTCCAATCCTTCCCTTTGCCTCAGTAAGGTCTACAGGATCAGATCTTAAGAGTTATCCATCTTTCTTGAGTATTTCCAAGGCAACTATCACTGTGATATCCAGCTGATCTTTCTTCACAGAAAACTGGCTGCTGTGGTGGATAGTGCTATATTATACAAAATCTGGATATATTGTGTAGGCAAGTTTGTTCAAACTATTCAGGTCCATTCTTTTCATAAAGGAATCAATCTAGGAAGTGAAATGTCCCTTACCACTAGAGTATTTAAGTACCTGATGAAGCCTCCTCTAACAATTTTCTTTTTTGTATTGGGATGTAGGACCTACATTAAATAAGAACAGCAATACTGGGTCAGACTAATTGTCCATTTAACCCAGTATCCTGTCTTCTGACAGTGGCCAATGCCAGGTACTTCAGAGGGAATGAACAGAACAGGTAATCATCAAGTGATCCATCCTCTGTTGCCCATTCCTAGATTCTGGCAAACAGAGGCTAGGGACATCACCCCTGTCCATCCTGGCTAATAGCCATTGATGGTCCATCAACGGTGAGTACAAGCCCAAGGCCCCCCATCCTAACTGCCCCTCCAGGGCTCCACCCCCTACCCAACTCGCCCCGCTCCCTGTCCCCTGACTGCCCCGACCCCATCCACCACCACCCCGACAGACCCTTGGAACTCCCATGCCTACCCACCCCTTTAACCACCGGTTCTAAACCAGGAGTAAATAACACTTCCTTATTTACTTTCTCCACACCCATCATGATTTTATAGACCTCTATTATATCCCACCTTAGTCGTCTCTTTTCCAAGCTGAAAAGTCCCATTCTTATTAATCTCTCCTCATATGGAAGCTGTTCCATACCCCATAATCATTTCTGTTGCCCTTTTTTGTACCTTTTCCAATTACAATATATTTTCTGAGATGGGGTGACCACATCTGCATGCAGTATTCAAGATGTGGGCATACCATGGATTTATATAGATGCAATATGATATTTTCTGTCTTATTATCTATCCCTTCCCTAATGATTCCCCACATTCTGTTAGCTTTTTTGACTGCCACTGCACATTGAGTGGATGTTTTCAAAGAACTATCCACAATGACACCAAGATCTATTTCTTGAGTGATAACATCTAATTTAGACCCCATCATTTTATATGTATAGTTGGGATTATGTTTTCCAATGTGCATTACTTTGCATTTATCAACATTGAATTTCATCTGCCATTTTGTTGCCCAGTCACCCATTTTCGTGAGATCCCTTTGTAACTCTTTTCAGGCTGCTTTGGACTTAACCAAAGCAGTGTTTTATCATCTGCAAATGTTACCCCTTTTTCCAGATCATTTATGAATATGTTGAATAGGACTGGTCCCAATACAAACCCCTGTGGGACATCACTATTTACCTCTCTCCATTCTGAAAACTGACCATTTATTCCTACCCTTTTTTCCCTATCTTTTAACCAGTTACTGATCCATGAGAGGACCTTCCCTCTTATCCCATGACAGTTTACTTTGCTTATGAGCCTTTAGTAAGGGACCTTTTCAAAGGCTTTCTGAAAATTTAAGTACACTATATCCACTGAACCCCCCTTGTCCACATGCTTATTGACCGCGTCAAAGAATTCTAGTAGATTGGTGAGGCATGAGTTCCCTTTATAAAAATCATGTTGACTCTTCCCCAACAAATCGTGTTCATCTATGTAGCTGATAATTCTGTTCTTTACTATAGTTTCAAGAAATTGCCTGGTACTGAATTTAGGCTTACCGGCCTGTAATTGCCATGATCTCCTCTGGAGTCTTTTTAAAAAAATCGGCATCACATTAGCTATCCTCCAGTCATCTGGTACAGAAGCTGATTTAAATGATAGGTTACAGATGACAGTTAGTAGTTCTGCAATTTCACATTTGAATTCCTTCAGAACTCTTGGGTGAATACCATCTGGTCCTGGTGACTTATTACTGTTTAATTGTGCACATGCTATATTATATAGAGTTTATGTGGATGCATTTATCATAACGAAACCAGATGTTAATTTCATCCTTCTATGAATATATTGTCTGAACTTTGTTTTATGGTCTCTTTTCTTCTAATTTTTTAGAAGTGCCTACTAACCAGAAAGCATTTTGGAGTAGCGTTTCTATTTACTTCTAGCTAGAAGGTATTTTAGTTCAGGAAGAACTGGCACTACTTCTTTTATGAGGCAACTTTGGATAAATATAAATTTCAGTTGCCATGCTAACATGGACTCACTCAATTGATTCTAGTAAAAAAAAAACATTTTAGTGACACTGCCTTGTAAAATATAATAATAATAATACAACAACAAAGCTGCAGGTCTTGCCAATTGCAGTGGATTTTACAATTCAACCCTTACTTAGTATATATTTTCTGTCAGTGTTTGTTTAAGGTTCCAGACCATCAACTGCTTCTTTTCAACAGGATTATGACTACTGTAAAATAGCCAAAATATTCAGGAGCTTGAAAATGTAAATTCAATGCACGGGTGAATTCCTTCAGTCACTTTGTTTACCATATAAGTCATTCTCAGGCTCATTTTCATCATGTTCATTTGCCATCAACCTCACACTCTCTCCTTCCACCAGATTCTCTTTATGTTTTTTCAGGATTTTGTAGTAGCAATGGTTAGTAGGGAAAATTTAAATTAAAAAAAAAACCACAATACTTTAAGGTTGAAAAAATACAAGCTGTACATGAAATTTGCTGCACTTGGTGTGTAGCTGTTCCCCATCAACTTTGATTTTCAGAATTGAAACAATGTTTAACTTCACAATGACAGGACACATAGGAAAGCTGGTATGTCAAAGCTTCAGAGACAGATCAGGGGAAAGAAACACTATTTTAAATAAGTAACTCTTCCTGATAGCAAGTTGATAGCAGGATAAAGAAACAGCCCGCAGAGTTGCTACTGTCTGGTAAATTACATCCTAATAAAACTCCATTGTGATATCTCCCCATGCTTTTAGCTGATAAATTATTATTAGAACGCTTATCACTTATCCTTTCCTACATGAAAATACACTGTTATTCAAGTGCTGCAGTTTTATTACATCATAGTTTCAGAAAGTTCAGTATTCCTAAAAAAAGAAAAATGTCCTATCAATGGCTGTACAGCTGCCATCCAAGCGGTTGAGTGTTAGCAATTACAAGGTTGGTAACCCATGAAAAAATATTTTGCTATAGCGGGATAGTTGTCATATTCAAACACTATACCTGGAGGAAGGGGAGGACCTTTTTTTTTTTTTTTTCTGAAAGCGCTGTCTTTTATGTACCTCTGTAGCCAAATAATAATATATGGGTGTGAAATTCAAAATCTAAAATGAGACAAAGGTGATTCCTGATACAGTCTGAGCCCTCACCTGAACAGATGTGGGTCATGGTCACTTTGCCTTTAAAGTATAGCGGAGAGCAGCTAACTCACGCTAACTCTACAACCAGTCTTCTGTCCAGTTAAATAGCTTCACTCGCCTCCCTGAAAGCCCCGTCTCAAAGAATTAGCCTTCTGCATAAATCCTTTGGTTTACATTACGAGCATCGCAAACACACCCACCCAATTCTATTGTCTACTCGCTACTTCTGAGCCATCTAGTCGTCGTCACAAAACTATTTCCCTTCAGTTTTTTTTCATATACTCAGTTGTCCTGCAGGTGTCAGACTTCACTTGCAATAACCCAAACGATGGCACTGTCTACAATGTCAACAATTAAACTGACTGCGATAAAAAAAAAATCCACGTTTATTATGTAAAGGGGAAAAAAATCTAAATGTTGCTTAATGCTAGGTCCAAGAGGGTACAAAACCCCTGTAGTCACCGTGGGCAAAAGTTGGTTAATTCCAGTAATTGGTGGCGTCTCTTAAGAGGAACAACAATAAAACCAAAGCGTCAAGAAGAAAATATTCCAAAATGGGTGAGAACTTACTTGGTTTATATGCATGCGTTGCTATCCAGCGTTTTTACTTCAACTGTTATCAGGGCACATTTCAATTCCATTTATAAATTAAATCCGTTTAGGATTTTTTTTTTTTTGCAGTCGCCCACCTCATCCACTTTTCCCCATGTCTATGTTATTCTCTTCATCTTTCAGACACTCTCCCCCAATTCAGGTGGTCTTCAACACTTCCAGCCAAGGAGACAGTGCCTGTAGCTTCGCTTTAGTGCAACAGATGAGTGGCAAATTCCTCCCTGGCTGTTTATTGTGGCGTCTCATTACTCTTCCTGGGAATCCCATGCCGACTGCAAAAAGTAACAATCCCTCTCCATGAAATGTTTCCTGTTGGAAGAGAAACTGCGAGGCATGAACATCAGAGGGGAAAGAACACAAATAAGCTGAAGTTGATGCTTTCCTGCCCAGGAGATCCGCTCTCCGGTATTAAGACACCTCTTGCACAGAAGAGATACCTCGCACCGGAGATCACCCCTTAGATTGTCTTGCGCGCTGGTTTGTTCTGTCCGCTTCTCCGCACGATCATTTCTTTCTGTCTTTCCCTCCCTGGTGTGTGGCTGAGCTGCTTCCCCTAGGGACTTTTTTCTTTTGGTCTGGTGGGGAGGCACGGTGAATACCTAGACGCGCCGCCTGCAGGATAATCAGGGGATAGTCCCCACCGAGGAGCAAACCCAGCTTTCTGCAGGCTCCGTTCCAATGGAACACAGGGTGCAGGTGGCTTCTTTCCTGGTAGCCTCAGCCACCCTCCTCCTAGAGAAATTCCTCGCCAGTTTGACGTGACCTTTTCCTTCCTTTTGAAAATGTTTTAGGCTGATTTTTTTTTTGTGGATTTTCTATAAAACGTCCAAGAGCATGTGTGTCCCTAGGGTGAAGTCAGGCGTGAACAACCAACAATCAATGTGCTTACACCTTGCAGCCGTGCGCCAACAAGAGCGAAAAGGACTGGTTAAAAAATAAAGGACAGAACAGTGACCCACTCAAAAGAAACCCGTGTGTGACAGCTGTAATTGACAACCCCCTGAAATGCACAGTGAAAACACACCGCAAATAATCGTTTGATTGCCTACCCCCCTCGAAAAACAATGATCGGTGCAGTAGTTTCAAACTCTACAATATTTGCACGCAGTCATGTTAGGTATTCGTTCCTGCTAAACAATACAGCGTAAAGGTGAGTCAATCATCCCCAGCTGCAGTAACATCTCACCTTGTAGAAGTGTAAGATTGTTTCAGCTGCTGCTTTCTTTTGCTCAGCAATAAACCTCTGCAGTTAGCTTGGATTAGTTTCTCTCTTAGCGGTAGCTTTCTATCCGCCTTCCTGCTGTGTGGCATTATCCCGCTGCGGACCTCCTTGACCCGTTACCATTTCAATGGAAGTGCGAGTGATAAACTTCTGCGGAAAGCGGGGCTGCTCTCTTTTAATGCAAGAACTGTCACTTTCCCCGCGAAACTCAGATACCAGAGAAAACCAGAGCTCGTAGACCAGGGGGAAAGGGATTAGTCACCGTTTCCCTGGAGCTTTAATCAAAATGAGGACAGTACCTATAGCACCAAGTTAAACCCGTTAGGAATGAGACAATGTGCAGAAGGAAGAAGTCCACGTGCTTAAGTCTGGGTTTGGGCATGAGCGGGGTCCTGAGGAGTGTGCACTGCTGTATATTGTACACGCTGAAAGGAACGCAGACTGACCAGTGTCAGTTACATGGTAACTCAGGATTTCCTTGCTTAACTTATCTTGTGTCCTCAGACTCAACCATCATCCTAGCTTGCCTGCTTAAAATCATATCCCAGTTGATTCTGAACTGCTGCTCAACGCATAAAGAACTTCTACTGTCGCTAGTACAGAGATTAAGATGAGGAAATAGCCACACTTCCACGGTAAACAAATAATTAAAAAGCCTGCCCTTACATTAAATATATACAATATTTCCTTTCCTTTTTTTTGAGCAGACCTAGAATTAGCATCACAAACCCTACATGAAGTCTTGGTGTTTCATTCTGCTTTAGCTCATCCATTTAGAAACCAGTTTTGTTTGTTTTTTCAAAGCTCACAACCATGTGTGTTCTAACATTGCTAAAGTCTTAAAGGGAAAGACCAACCAGCCAGCCAACACTTCTTGAAAGTATTCAAACAGCATAATGACATAAAGCAGTGCCTGGGCACAGCCATGCTGCAGAAGCAATTAATCAGGAGCGTTATGTCAAAGACTGGAGTTAACTTGTATTTATACAAAAATCAGTTGTGTTTAGCTTCACCAATAACTAGCTGAAAACACTTAAACTCACTTCGACCCATTCTCCTTGCAGACTGCAGCTCCCTGGAGATACAACTTTCTGAAAGTCCCTTCCAGTGCTAACACTGGAGTTGCATGTGGGCACTTTACAGATGGTGCAATGCATTGCCTATAATAAACTAAAACCCAGTGTCTTGGCAATAGGGCATAGCTCAGTGCTGACCTCCCCCCCACCCCCGCCATGTCTTTTCGGATGCATCAGGCACTTGATCTCCAATAACCTGATAGAGTCACACTTGTAAATGTAGGTGGAGCCTTTTGCCCTCCTCCCCTTCCATCCCCACCTGCACAGAAAGCTCCCTGGACTGACCAGGCAAAGGGAGAGGCAGATGTAGGTGGAATTAGGACACATCCTGTTACTCCCAATTCAGAACCATGACTTAAGAGCTGGTCTGGTCACGACTCCAACCTAACTCAGCCGTGCAGACACAGCTCCTGATGGCCCCCATCAGCGAGGAGGTAACAGTCCCAGGCACACTCCAGTCCAGTGGTGTGCACAGGATGGTGATGGCAAATAGGCTAAGCCAACAAATCTAAGGATGCATGCTCACTGGCAGGCACTATGCCACAGAAACAGAGGGCTCCTGGCTATGCTCAGGGCCTCCCTTCCTCCCTTGTCTTTCTGCCCAGTGTTCAGTATGGTGCTGGCAGAGGTTGTGCCCTGATAGTCACTTATCCTGCTTTCATCTCAGGGCTCTCTCAAATCCTATGGGGACTCCCAGTGCAGGAGGCCAGCCTCTGGCAATGAGCCATACAACTGCAGGTTGTCACATTGAAAATAGAGGAAGGAGGGGATTGCAACATCAACAAGCAGCATTGTTAACGGTTGCAGTTTGCACATGCTCCAGTCCCTAGGATGCTAGCACAGACAAGGGAGATGTCGGTGATTTCATGCAACATCACATGTTGACCAAACCTAGATCTAGTTGACACAGTGATAAAAATCCCTGTGTGGCTTTACTCTGACACTTCCATCATGGCTAGCATTATGCATTTGTGCTTGACCATTGGTGAGGGAACTGCTAAAATTCTCAGTGGAGAGGTAGCCAGTGGGGGTCTTATTATGCAAAGAATAGGGCCCCTGGGAAGTTGTATGAAGCAGCAGGCAATGCAGAAACACAGCAGTGGACCTCTGCCTCATCCTTCCCTGAATATGCTAATTGGACTGATGAGGTCAAGGTATATTGATCCAAATTCAGGCATGGCATAAGCAAGTGTAATTACTCTGAGGCCAATCAAGTGGCGCCTGCTTACCTCCAGGCTGAATTCAACCCATTACTTCCTAACTATGTAAATTACATTTGGGAGAGGTATATCAGTGCAAAGACAGTCTGGGATGAAGCATGGAGGGAAAATCACACCACTGGACTGGAGTAGAAGTGCTAGTTTAGAATGGACATCAGGGCATCACCATACCAAAGCAGGTCCAGGTGATACAGTGGTAAAAATGTCTGCACACATTGTACATTTGTGCTTCAGTCTTTTCTAGCACGGCGGGAGGGGTGCTGCACTGGTACTAGACCAAAGGTAGGGATATTGCTTCAAATTCTTAGTTTAGAGAAGGCCATTGTCTTCAGAGGTAGTTACTCTTTACTTGCAGGAGGGGAATAGGACCTTTTTTTGTGCATGTTCCCATATTTTATCTTAAAAGAGAGAGTATTTTATTTTGCACATATGAAAGGTATTTACTTTATCACTTTCAAAGAGACCTTTAATGATCAGTATTCCCTTATATTTGCACCTGCGTCAAAGTGAGATTACCTATTTCCAGGGATGAACTGAATTGTGTGGGGAGTTTTATAAGCCAGTAGAGATGTGCTTTAAAATGTTTTGGCATTTTCCATATCATAACCTCTTAGCAATCCCCTGTGCATCTTGCCAGTGATTACCATGTGCAATGAAGTTAATTTTCAGGATAAAATCCTGCTGGTCTTATTCCTATGGGAATTTTTACTGAAGTTCATGTAATTGCTCCTGTGATTAAGGTCAGCAGGATTTGGCCCTTTTTGTCTTTACACATCTAAATGAAGCTGTGATATTTCTAGCATATGTCTAGGTGCCAACTTTATCATTAGTAGTAATCGATATGGCACACAAGCAGAGTTATAGGGAAGACACTGAGAGGCCAGTGTTATATGCTGAGGCAATACAGTTTGTGAGGTAGCAGCCTGGCTGGGCCTGCATTCCTAAACCCATTATGTTACAATAAATCAGGTACCTCTTGAAACCTGACCCTCCTTCTCAAGTTTCACTCCTCATATTAAAATCTTCTCAAAACACATTAATATGTTAGCTGCTGATCACTTCTGATACTCCTGGTCTTATCGGATTTTATGTATTTGAAATACCATCCAAGCTGCTTATTTTTTCTGGTACATGAAGTATGTGTAACTAACACCGGATGTATCACTGGTTTTATTTCCTGGACTCATAAAAAGGCAGAAAACAGAGTTTAATGAAAGTTTGCATTTGTGTAGAATCTGAGAATACCAAAGCACTTAATATTAATGAATTCAGCCTCCCAACAGCAATGGAAGGCAGGTAAGAATTAATGGAGTATATCTTCAGCAGATGTAAAGCACCAGAGCTCTACCAAGGGAATCAATGAAGTGGCATCAGTTTACACCCACTGAGGAGATGGTCCATTATCTTTATATGACAGATGAGGGAAACTGAGGGTTTGAAAAGTTAACCCATGACTTGCCTAATTTCAGGTGGGAAGTCCGTCACATAGCCAAGAATAGAACGCAGGTCCAATTTCCATTCCTGTGCTTTAATGTCAGGATCATCCTTGCCCTTTGTATTAATAAAGACATTTCTTATAGGAGAGATGAAATTTAAAAGGGATATAATGTGAAATTCTCCCTAAGATGGAGATTTACTACATAATAAAATGCATTAAAAAGGAATTTGCAACACTTATTTAAAATAATCTCACTAACCAATTCAGTATAAATGCATTTTACCTTTTCATTGGTAAGGCATAAAGGAGGAAGGTTTCCTCAGGTGTTTGCTGTTTCCATACAATTTAAAATATACAGATAGATCTATTACTATTATGCAAAATAATACAAAATGCAAAATACTATGAAATACAGTACTTATCTCTAATTGCAGTGCAGAGATTTTCTACCTTTATTTTGGAGGCTAAATTGTTGCACAGAATAGAGATTAGCATTTCTGCTCTTTATTAGTCTAATTTCTGAAATTCGTAACAGGTTAATTCCATTAGTTCTATTGTTACCTGCCAGGCATTTCCGCCAACCATAGACCTTTTTGCGTGGGGTAAATTGCTCTAGCCAACCCACATCAGGCCTTCCATATTATTAACGCTCTCTCCTCCACTCAGTGTATTGTATTGCCATTTCTGTGCTTAAATGCAGACTAGGGCTCCAAACCAAAGCCTTTAAAGTTGCATACCTATGAAAAGGTCCTTTTTAGTGAATGAATAGAGACCATGGAGCAGGATTTGTAGGTGTTAGGGGAGTACTTTTATTATACATATGGAAGGACTTTACTAAACAGCATTCTTTGAAAACGGTTTGGAAACATTTCACATCCTCTTAAAGGTCACGGCACTGCCTGACTTGGCTCCCTCTATGGTTGCCCCAGGATTGTCAGGTTCTTCGAAGGAGAGGACTTTTGTGTGTTATGTTCTCAGGGGGTTTAGTTCTGTGGGCTGAACCTGGGGTTAAGCTGCTGTTTGGTTTTATTTTTTTAACTTGACTGGGCACCTAGCTCTGGATAGAAGTCCTTTTTATAATTGTAGAAATCCAAATAAGAAAACTAATATTCAGCAACCAATGAGAATCAAGACTCTGGTTTTTCACTGAATCCAAACTTGATCAAAACAGTGAGACTTGGTGGAAGGCTGTTGCCATCAAAGTGGTTCCGAATAGTGGGGTCCAGAAACTTAGCATCTAAACATACCTGCGGTCATAAACAATTGAGCAACCGTCCTCACTCCATAACAAAGCCCTAAGAGTATGTCTACATTGCAATAAAATATCTGAGGCTGTCCCATGTCAGCTGACTTGCGCTCACAAGGCTTGGACTGCGGGGCTACAAAATTGCAGTGTAGACATTCGGACTCACTCTGGAATCTGGGCTTTCAGATCTTCCCCTGTTGCAGGGTCCCAGAGCCCAGGATCTAGCCCAAGCCCGAAGCTGGACATCTACATGCAGTTTTATAGCCATGCAACCTGAGCCCCACAAGGCCGAGTCAGCTGTCTGGTGTTTTATTGCTGTGTAGACATACCCTTAATGGCTCAGGACTTGGCTGCCTCTCTCCCTGGGCCATGCTGCTGTAGCTGAAATCCCTGACAATTCCCCAGCTGGAGTGCTCCTCAATACAAATGAGAAGAAATTACTGGTAGGGTGTTCTTTGTAAGGGATCACTATCTTTAGACCTCACTTCCCTTTTCTTCCTCCACTCCCTCAATTCACTGGTGTCCAGGTCTGTTAAACCTCTGGGTGTGCTACAAATTACTTCTACCCCCTTGGCTTTTGGAGGAATTGAGGTTGATTTTTCTCCTTTTAGCTGGTGATGTTTGCGTGTTAAAGTGCAATGATCCTTACAGAAGTTCATTGTACCTGGCAGAATTGTAACCCACACACCTCCTGGGTGTGGTGTTCTGTCCCATCTAGTGGCACCAAGACCACTTGGAGAGAGAGAGAGAGATTAATGAGTTTGCTCTACAGCTTTAGCTAGCAGCCAGTTGGCTTTTAGCTCATGCAGTAGAGGCTCATGCACTAATCTCCAGAGATTCTAGGTTCGATCCTGACGACTGCGGTCTGTTGGCATTACAGAATGATACGTTGTTTTTAAAATCCATTATAATATGAGTTTACAATGTTTGTTCCCAGATGTCTCAGCTATTCATTGAGCTCTGGCATTCTTTCAGAATATTCCTCTATTTTTTTTCTTCAGGTTTTCCAGCTGTCTGGTTTGCATGGCCTTTTGGCAGAATGATTTAAAGAAAGCACAGGACTATCATATCATAACTAGTGTTAAATTAGATCATGTGCTCAAGTATTATGTTCAAAAGGCAGGAAAAGAACAGAAAGGAGCCCAGTTTTCCAGAGGAAGGGTGGGACATGATCCTAAGCAGTAATATTCTCCTCTCCCTCTATGTGGAAGCCCCTCTATACCATCTCAGGGCATTGGGGACTCATGGCTTAATGTGTATGTGTATGGGACGGCAATTAATAGTAGGCATGTGTCAGCTCATTTTTTCCTCTTTTAATCTAAGTTAACTTTTGGGCTAAATTTTCAGACGGGCCTCAATGGGGCTCCTAAATTTGTTCTCAAAATTGAATGCCTGCCTTTTCATGTCTTTATATATGTGCAGTTTTGAATAATCAGTTTTTTGTGTTTCTAAAAGCTAGGGTTTATATATGCAACCAAGATTTATGAATGCTTAATGAATTAACCGACTTGCACTCTCAAATATTGCTTGCATGAAGAGATTTGGGGATTTTCAGTATATACAACTCGGGAATGTAAATATAGACTCTGATCCTGCAAACGGTGGTCCACCAGGGTGGATTTTTACACCAGTGCCAGGTTGCATCAATGTCACTGGGATTCAGGCATGTCTATACTGCAATAAAAGACCCACAGCACAGCGGTGGCTGACCCAGGTCAGCGGACTCAGGTTCACAGGTCTTGGGCTGCACGGCTATAAAGTTGCAGTGTAGATGTTTGGGCTCAGACTGGAGCTCAGGCTCTGAGAGCCCACGAGCGGGGGTGGGTCTCAAAGCCTGGGAGTCCAAGCTGGAATGTTCATACACAGCTGTAGTAAGATGAGGCCCTGAAACATAAACCTTTATATCAGAGGCCCAGTATGAGTCCTGAGGCCTGAACTAAAACAATGGTCAAGACTTTGCTAACATAAAGCAAAGTTAAACTGTGAGCCAGAGGCAGGTCCTGCTCACAGAAGCTGGCAAGGAAAGGGCTGATGCTGCAAAAAGAGACATATCTAAAAGGTACTGGACACCAGATATCAGACCATTCGCATACTTGCACATTCCACACAGATAACAAGGATGGGGGCAGAAGGGTAAAATGATGGATAGAGTTGTTTTATTCGAACCAACATGTACCAGGTGAGAGGCGGCACCTTTCTGCGTAGAGGGGTTGTACCTCAATATGTCAGGAGTATTGTATAACTTGTTTGTACCTGTGTACAAGAACACATCCCTGGGGCAGTGTCTTTGTCTGGCCTAGGGGGCAGTGGAAAGTCCCGCCATTGAGTGAGCCGGTCCATTGCCAGGGAGCACATATGTACTAGCAGAACTGTAGATATCTAATCCGGGGAGTTAGAGACTATGTTTCTCTTTGACAATAAACCTGGCCGGGTGCCTTCATACCTTATCGGAGTCTGTGGTCATTGGGGGTTCTCTCGGGGTCTGCTGTGCCAGTGATCTGCAGAGCCTGGGCAGTACACAGAGGGAACACACACACGCAGCCAAAATTAAGAGGGTTAACACCTAGAATTAATACATTAACACATGGAGTTGTCCAAAAACAGTTAACTGCAGTAAAAAAGGGCACTCCTGCAATCCATTTGGCATGCACACAAAAGCAACAAACACTGTGGGAACAAATTCAGGTTTTATAAGAGCATGTAACTACCCCCACTCTCCTCTCAGAACCAGGATAAAAACCAGGGGCGCGGTTCCCAACTGTGCAGGTTCCCAACCGCTTTGACCCATGGAACCAGACTCCGCGCTCATATCTAAAAATAGAACCTTCTTTCTCAAATATTTTTATATACCGGTTAAGTTTTGTCCCTTATATGTTTTCTCAGTTTGCTAAACTCAACATTGTGGCCAGTACTTTCAAATACCTTGATAGAGTTAATCTCTCTTGGCTCAGGTCTCCCTACCTTCCTAGGTTGCTCTTCACCCCCCCCTTTCCCTTGCCTCTCCTCACATCGTCTCTCTCTCTTTGTTTTAGAAGTTAAAAGTTATAGTTTTTACAGAAACCTCCAAAAGATACAGCAAGTGAAAACAGAATAAAACAAGAAACAAAAACAAAACAAGGTAAAAGCTTTACTTTAAATAAATCCAGTAAATTAATTATTTTAACCCTTCAGGAATGCAACAGCTGGAATTATTCCTAACTTTCTTGAAGATATGGGTGCCAAGCAACAGAAATACACACTCTGCTTCTAATCCTAACCACTAACTAATATTTAAAACATGGACTTTTCTTATTTCCATATAGCAGAGTTTTAAAATAATGTTAAATATAAAGTAATACAAAATTCCTTGTTACCAAATTAATACGCTACAGTTGGCAAATATTAATATATATTTTTATCAATTTATGTTAAAAGTTTTAAATTAGGTAATAACTTGTTTATTCAAATGTTTAACCCTTTTTATTTTTTATTTTTGTTTGCCTTATTTTGTATACTTATGAATAGAATTCTGGCACCATTTGTTTTTAATTGTAAGTTTGTCCTGTATGTCCTGTGTGTTGTCCTGTGTTGTATGTTGTGTGTGTCACGTGACTATTTTTCATTATTTTTATTTTGTTGCAACAAAAGTCAATTTTATACCCTTTTAAAAATATATGTATATGTGGTATCACACTATTTTAAGATCATGGTTGGGGTATAATCATAGTATTATTAGCACCAATGTTTTGTGCAAAGTTCAAAAAGGTTTCAGTTATATATACATATATTTCTGCCTCAACAAAATAATGCAATTGCAAACAAAAATAATTCTCTTTTATCAATCACAGTTTTGTTTTGTTTTTTAAGTTTTTTTTATTTGTTATTCAAGAAAAAATGTAAGGGGAAACCTCAACATTAAGGTAAAGATAATATTAACAAAATGTCAATTTCTTGTTTGGGCTTTTTATAAATTTGTTTGCACTTTTAAATATAGTTATAAGAATGTGATAGCAAAAATATTTAAAAATAACAATTTATGCATATAGCTAACCAAATAATTTCAACAGGTTTCCACATTTTCAACAGGTTCCCACCTTTGGCTCCCAAACACAACAAAGCATCATGAAAGTTTAATACCCTTAAAGTATTTGTATGGACCTGTATTTAAAATTTATTTTGGTTTAATTTTATAGTTGGTTTAATTTTATATGCTTTTCTTTTGTTATGTTATGTTAATGGGAAGCAGTGGTTGTTAAAGTTTGTGCTTCTAAACAGTTAACAAGAGTGAAATTGGTATCACAAGCAAATTAACTCTAAAAAGCTTGGTAAAAACTCTGTTAACTCTTGCTAAAACAGAGTACTCTGCAAGGGAAAGCATTACACCTTCTCATAGAAAATTGTGAGCATCTATTTTAGCAGTTAAGCATTTTATTTAGTATAAAATATTAGTAATGCACCTCAAGTGAAAATGAATGTCTATACAACAATTGCAAAGTATAGCTTGTGTTATAAAAGACTTGGTCCCTATTATATTGTCCCTATTACATTGTAAACAAACTAAGTTAAACTGTGTATTAAGTTTGGGTTACTGAAAACAAAAACAAAAAAGGAAAAAAGAAACAAAAAACTTTACTATGTTAACTAACAAAAGTTGTTTAAGTTGCATCCCACAGACCAAAACCACCAGAAAATATCACACCCTGAAGACACCAGAAAATATCAGTATACAGTGAAGAAACCCCCAAGCATCAAGAAAAGAAAAATGAAGTGTTTTATAAATAAGAGACTGGTCAAATACACCTCTATCTACCATATATGGACAATTAAGTTAACAATCAGCTAAAAACCACTAGCTGGACCAGGATAAACCGTGATTTAATTTCAACTTGGTTACAGTGTAAAAACAACTGTATTATTGCTGTACTACTGTATTATTGTTGTACTGTTGTATTATTGCTGTATTGTATTATTGCTGTACAACATTTACAATGTGCATAACCTTGCTAAACTGTTTAACCAACACCCAGGTAAAAATCAACAAATTAATGGCATCAAAGAACATGAAAGCAAGGAAAAAACAAATTGGTAAAGAAATTAAGTTACACAGTAACTACAAATTGGATAAAAAAATTCTCCGTTAGTACCAGTCATAATTTGGGTTACTGACACTGCATCCTAACTAAGGCACATGTTATTCAAAACAATTTTGTTCAGTGTCTGGGTACCAATACTAATCCTGACAGCAATATTTGATAAATTGGTTACTGTCCATTCAGTAGGTTATCTGAAAGACAGCATCCATAAAAAACAACTGGATCTACATCAACTACTGGTGTATCACAGAGCAGTTCAATCCATGGAACAGAGAAGCTATCTACTTCTGTTTCCTGCCCAGTGAAGCTTACCAGAGGGTGACAACAGTGAAGCTTACCAGAGTTTGACAACCAGCAGTAAGGGTAATCTATAACATGAATGGACAGTACTATGTAGTAACTAATTACAATATATTTATATATAAAGGCCTCAGTGGTAGTGTCACTACTTCAAATTTCTGTTTTACTTCTCATATACATAGCACTGTGGGACACATTATCACAATCCCTATCCCAGTATTTCAAAACACTCAGCCTACTACTAATAATGATACAGATGGTAACTGTAATTGCCCTAATAAAAGCAGATTGCTATCTGCAGTACCACAAGGGCCAAACTACATCAACAGATTGGAAAAGAATTGTTATGCTTGGATATAAAGTGCTATTATATGTATACATACATACTATACATATATGCCCATATACACTACGAACATAAGAACGGCCATACTGGGTCAGACCAAAGGTCCATCCAGCCCAGTATCCTGTCTACCGACAGTGGCCAATGCCAGGTACCCCATATCCATATTATTCATATATATTAATGATTTGGGAGTGCCTCTAAGGCTCAATCATAATATTACATTCCTCAGTCACGGTCACGGGCCTAACATTCCCAGGCCCACCATAAGGGACTAAAAGATAATTGGATAATAAAATCTGACTATCAGTTGTATGAGGGAATGTGCAGATTAAAAAGACAGATGGGGCATGAGTGTATGGATGGTAAAATAAAGTAGCCACATAACAGTGTTTAGCCCACTGGATTATCTTTAGTTCATGCATTATGCTTTTCCGGGACGATGGGTAAACATCCTCCCCATAAAAAGACAAAAAGTGGGGGAATGTAGTAAGATGAGGCCCTGAAACATAAACCTTTATATCAGAGGCCCAGTATGAGGCCTAAGGCCTGAACTAAAGTAATGCTCAAGACTTTGCTAACATAAAGCAAAGTTAAACTGTGAGCCAGAGGCAGGCCCTGCTCACAGAAGCTGGCAAGGAAAGGGCTGATGCTGCAAAAAGAGATGTATCTAAAAGGTACTGGACACCAGATATCAGAATATTTGCATACTTTCACATTCCACACAGATAACAAGGATAGGGGCAAAAGGGTAATATGATGGATAGAGTTTTGTTCAAACCAACATGTACAAGGTGAGAGGCGGCACCTTACTGCGTAAAGGGGTTGTACCTTGCTACGTAGAGGGGTTGCACCTCAATACGTCAGGAATGATGTGTAACTTGTTTGTACCTGTGTATAAGAACGCATCCCTGGGGCAGTGTCTTTGTCTGGCCTAGGGGGCAGTGGAAAGTCCCGCCACTGACTGAACTGGTCCATTGCCAGGAAGCACATATGTACTAGCAGAACCGTAGATATCTAATCCGGGGAGCTAGAGACTGTGTTTCTCTTTGACAATAAACCTGGCCGGGTGCCTTCGTACCTTATCGGAGTCTGTGGTCTTTTGGGGTTCTCTCGGGGTCTGCTATGCCCGCGATCTGCAGATCCGGGGTAGCACACAGAGGGAACACACACACGCAGCCGACTGATATCAACATTGAACAGAGCAGAGCACCACACTGGTAGCGTCTGACAACAACAGCTATTTTTAGGCCTACAAGCTTGAATCACCTGTCCCGGGCTCTGAGGCTCTGTGCTGTGGGTTTTTTATTGCAATGTAGACATGAGCACGGAAATCCACTCGCATGGATCAGCTTGCAATATCAGGACATTAAATGTTCCTTTTGACAATTTGATTCTTAATATTAATTGGCAGCGAATTTGTTGACACAACAGGCACATTTTTCCACACCCGTATCTGAAACAATGCTAAAAACTGTTTTGGCTTTAAATCTTGTACTATTTGTAATGAAAGTGAAAGGCAATTTTCACAAAAGGGAAAAATTGACATAGGGATCTGTTTTTTGATTGGGGCTAATAAATTTGAAAATGTGTGATATATTCCAGTATGCAAGTACAAGTGCTGGAGGAACCAACTAGGGGCAGAGCTCTTCCTGACCTGCTGCTCACAAACCGGGAAGAATAAGTAGGTGAAGCAAAAGTGGATGTGAACCTGGGAGGCAGTGACCATGAGATGGTCGAGTTCAGGATCCTGACACAAGGAAGAAAGGAGAGCAGCAGAATACGGACCCTGGACTTCAGAAAAGCAGACTTTGACTCCCTTAGGGAAGTGATGGGCAGGATCCCCTGGGAGAATAACATGAGGGGGAAAGGAGTCCAGGAGAGCTGGCTGTATTTTAAAGAATCCTTATTGAGGTTGCAGGAACAAACCATCCCAATGTGTAGAAAGAATAACAAATAGGGCAGGAGACCAGCTTGGCTTATCAGTGAAATCCTTGCTGATCTTAAACACAAACAAGAAGGTTACAAAAAGTGGAAGATTGGAAAAATGACCAGGGAGGAGTATAAAAATATTGCTCAGACATGCAGGAGTGAAATCAGGAAGGCCAAATATCACACTTGGAGTTGCAGCTAGCAAGGGATGTTAAGAGTAACAAGAAGGTTTTCTTCAGGTATGTTAGCAACAAGAAGAAAGTGAAGGAAAGTGTGGACCCCTTACTGAATGAGGGAGGCAATCTAGTGACAAAGAATGTGGAAAAAGATAATGTACTCAATGCTTTTTTTGCCTCTGTCTTCACAAACAAGGTCAGCTCCCAGATTACTGCACTGGGCAGCACAGCATGGGAAGGAGATGACCAGCCCTCTGTGGAGAAATAAGTGGTTCAGGACTATTTAGAAAAGCTGGATGAGCACAAGTCCATGGGGCCGGATGCGCTGCATCAGAGGGTGCTAAAGGAGTTGGCAGATGTGATTGCAGAGCCATTAGCCATTATCTTTGAAAACTCATGGTGATCCGGGGAGGTCCCGGATGACTGGAAAAAGGCTAATGTAGTGCCCATCTTTAAAAAAGGGAAGAAGGAGGATCTGGGGAACTACAGGCCAGTCAGCCTCACCTCAGTCCCTGGAAAATCATGGAGCAGGTCCTCAAGGAATCAATTCTGAAGCACTTAGAAGAGAGGAAAGTGATCAGGAACAGTCAGAATGGATTCACCAAGGGCAAGTCATGCCTGACTAACCTAATTGCCTTCAATGACAAGATAATAGGCTCTATGGATGAGGGAAAAGCAGTGGATGTGTTATTCCTTGACTTTAGCAAAGCTTTTGATACGGTCTTCCACAGTATTCTTGCTGGCAAGTTAAAGAAGTATGGGGGGGATGAATGGACTATAAGGTGGATAGAAAGCTGGCTAGATCGTCGGGCTCAACAGGTAGTGATCAATGGCTCCATGTCTAGTTGGCAGCCGGTTTCAAGCGGAGTGCTCCAAGGGTTGGTCCTGGGGCCGGTTTTGTTCAATATCTTCATTAATGATCTGGAGGATGGCGTGGACTGCACCCTCAGCAAGTTTGCAGATGACACTAAATTGGGAGGAGTGGTAGATACGCTTGAGGGTAGGGATAGCACACAGAGGGACCTAGACAAATTAGAGGATTGGGCCAAAAGAAATCTGATGAGGTTCAACAAGGACAAGTGCAGAGTCGTGCACTTAGGACAGAAGAATTCCATGCACTGCTACAGACTAGGGACCAAATGGCTAGGTAGTAGTTCTGCAGAAAAGGACCTAGGAGTTACAGTGGACAAGAAGCTGAATATGAGTCAACAGTGTGTCCTTGTTGCCAAGAAGGCTAATGGCATTTTGGGCTGTATAAGTAAGGGCATTGCCAGCAGATCAAGGGATGGTGATCATTCCCCTCTATTTGACATTGGTGAGGCCTCATCTGGAGTACTGTGTCCAGTTTTGGGCCCCACACTACAAGAAGGATGTGGAAAAATTGGAAAGAGTCCAGCGGAGGGCAATAAAAATGATTAGGGGGCTGGATCACTTGACTTATAGGGAGAGGCTGAGGGAAATGGGATTGTTTAGTCTACAGAAGAGAAGAATGAGGCAGGATTTGATAGCTGCTTTCAACTACCTGAAAGGGGGTTCCAAAGAGGATAGATCTAGACTGTTCTCAGTGGTAGCAGATGACAGAACAAGGAGTAATGGTCTCAAGTTGCAGTGGGGGAGGTTTAGGTTGGATATTAGGAAAAACTTTTTCACTAGGAGGGTGGTTAAGCACTGGAATGGGTTACCTAGGAAAGTGATGGAATCTCCTTCCTTGGAGGTTTTTAAGGTCAGGCTTGGCAAAGCCCTGGCTGGGATGATTTAGTTGGGGATTGGTCCTGCTTTGAGCAGGGGGTTGGACTAGATGACCTCCTGAGGTCACTTCCAACCCTAATATTCTATGATTCTATGTTAGTAGATTATTTTCTGCAGCTGACAAGATAATATTTCACTCTTGACTAACTTTGAGACATTTTGTAAAATGTTCTGCCTTTGCAGAAGAAGGATGATCATGTGGATGGGATACTAGACTATGAAAAAATAGGGCCTGAGATCTGGGTTCTATTCCCAGCTTGCTATACACTTCCTGTGTGATCACAGACAAGTCACTCAACTTCTCTGTACCTTCTCTGGGAAATGGAGATAATACTTCTCTGCCTCATAGGGGTGCTGAGAGAGGCTACATTCACTCTGGTTATGAGGCCCTCAGATACGATGGTGGTAAATACCATAACAAAATCTTTACATAAAGGGCATTTTCTCACTGAGATTTGGTGTGATTTGCCTGTAAATATGGACAGTTACCACAATAATGGACTGCATTTCACAGGCCAGTAGTTAATCTCAATATATATATATTTCTTCATGCATATAAAGAGTTAACAGTTGTACATTGCTATAAGGGATCCCTGATAGTCAATCCTGGTATTCATGCAGAGATGCACACGGTGATACCCCACGAGCCATGTTTAATAGGTAGCTTTTTTTAAAGCAAGTCTTTTGACAGCAATAGGAAATGAGGAGGCTGTGAGGACGATATTCATGGAGATTTAAAAGACCCAAATTGCTTTCAATTAGCAATTGTGGAGTAATATCCTTTGCTTGTTCTTTTTTATTTGTTTGTAGTTGGATAGAAATGAAACAAACAGAACCCAGTCATTTTATTAATAATAGTTATTACTTCAGGATACCACAGGTAGCTTTGTGAAATTTTCACAGTATAATAGCAAATAATCTCCTTGATTTTAATCTGTTTAATACATTATTTAGCCATATTTTTGTATTTTCTATTCAAGAGATACTGAGCTCTACCACACCATGTCGGATCTTATGCACCAGGAAAATAAAATAACATGTTCCCCAAATTTTCAGGCCAATGCACAATGAGTAATCTTAAAGAGGTTATTTCCACTTATCTGAATATAGGAGACATATTAGTATTCTATGTAATATTAGTATATATTGCATAGAGAGGAGAGGGAGAGAAGGGGGAGAAAGCCCGCAGAGAAGATGGTTATATTCTATCAATTGTCAGATACATGGTATTATTCTCAATAAAAGACCGATAGATGGTGCTGTGGAGACAATTTGCAATCATTGTACATATGTGTAACAAGCCACATCATTCTATTACTACACATCTGAATGATGAAGGAAGGAGACTTGTGAACAATTCACTGTTTCTACTCTCATACACACACACCATTAACCCCTATTTATCAAAACGTGGCATGGAATTTTAGATGTATGACTCTCAAGTCTGACAGTCATAGAGCAAAACTCCTACACAACTCTTAGAAAGTATATATCAGAGAGATGCATTAATGTAACACAAGATATGTTTTCTTGCTGAAGGGTGCCTTGTAAATATTTCTGTCATTGTACAGTATTCTGTTTTTCATTATACTGACCATAAAATTTCCATATAATTCATTCTTACTATAATTCCCATCAGTTTCCCCAATATCTGTCCAGGGGCTAAATTTTCTTCCCATTTAAGTAAATGGCACTTCTGCTAATAATTTCAGGGGAACATGATCAAGCCCCCAAGTTTGTCCTTTGCTAGTATCTAACCTGTCACCCCAAATGTCCCATCAGTGTTTAGTACCATTTTCTCATAAACAGCTCTTCTATTTCTAATATGAGTTCCCCAAGGGTCTGATTCCACCAGATATTCACTTGTGGGTCCCTGCACTTGTGCAGAACCCTACTGAAGTGAAACATAAAGGGTCTAATTTCATGGTCCTTGCAGAATCAGGGCTTATGCTTCCCTGTCATTTCATCAGTCCCTCACTTCCCCAGATGTGCTTTATACAATCCTCCAGGCTGTCATTTAACCATTCTCTGCAATAAAGATGCTGCTTGGTAAAGCTAGAAGTGGAATTCAATGTCTCTCACAATTCCTCCTGCCTTATCATTTCTGTCATAACTGCTGCTCTGCTTGTTCTTCCAGCACGCAGTGCCTCCGGGTATTGCTGATAAACCTGAAGTAATGGCAGGGAGAGGCACATTTGTGTTTATATTGGATAATAATGGTTTTCTCTCACTGTGATTTTATTTCAGTTTTTCTGTTTAATAACATGTGTCAATACCAAGGGCTAGATCTTCTCGTATGCAGGCAATAGTGTCAGGAAGTGGGGCCTGCAGCAAATCCAGTCTGGAGCCAGACTTTGGGCAACCAAACAAACACAGCTGGCCTATAGTAGGCTGCCTGATTGGTTACATGGCATGATTGGTTGGAAGAGTCCACAGACCAGCTCTTAAGCCCAGCAGCAGTAGCATGGTGGCTGTTCAAAGGCTTTTTCATGACTGAGATAGCCCCTGCCTTGCCCTTCTCCAGGTAACTGAGTCCTGACTGTTGGCTCTGATTTCTGCCTGTAACCGTAGGGTACAACTGCTCATACCCTGGTCACTGGCAGATGGGCTGTATGGAGATGCACCAACTCCAGAGAAGCCAGGGGAGACACTGTGCCTCAGGAATACAAATAACTCACAGGTTGTACTGAACAGGAGAGGAGAGATGTAATTTGTACAAACCCTGTATTGAGTGCAGCACACACTGTGCAGCCAGCCTGCTCCCTGCCTCTCCCAATGCAGTTGTCCTGGGTACATCTGGTGTGCAGCCCTGTTCTTGGTGGAGCACTAAAACAATTGATTAGGCAATGTAAGGCATCTATGTGTTTGGGGTGGAGGTGGGGAGAATGATGGGAGGAAATGCCTGCTTCATTCTACTCCTCTGTGACTGCAGCATGGCTAAGAACAATCTCATCCTGAATGATGACACTTCTTATGTTGTTTATCATCTCCCTGTTTCTTTAATGTAAAGAGTCTATTGATCTCGTGTTCCTTTTCTCCCTGATGACTGGCCATCCCTCCCGGTGAAATGAATCCTGTGCTTGATTTTCTTGATGATTTAGACACAGATTTTTTTTCCTCCAAAAGAATGCAGCTCCCATTCAGAAGCTTAAACAAAAGGGCCAAATGTTCCAAAGTGCTCAGCCCTTAGGAGCTCCCACAGAGACCCATAAAAGCTGATGGGAGTTGAGCATTTGGGAATATCTGGCCCTTATTGTCTGATGTTTGATTTGTTCTTCAAATGGTGCTAAATTTTGGAAACCATCCGTGATATAAGCAGGAAACCACAAAGATGTCCTCTCTGCTTGTGTGAGCTATGAAGCCAGTCGGTGAATAAGTATTTTCTTCTGGGATGACAGCAAATATATTTCTGTAAATTTAAAATGACTGACAAATACAAATATTTTAGAAATAGAAAAGGTCTCTATGGAGAGAAAATTAATCTACAAAGAGAGAAAATGCTGTATGACTCATGGGAGCTCAGTAATTAGAATAAGTGATTTTTCTATGTCTAAAGCAATTTCTAGGGTTTTGGCAAACTACTCATCATTCTTAATGCCAATAATAAAACTTGAAATTCTTGAAAGTCATAGTAATTATGGGTTATTTGCACAGATGCAATTACACAAGAGAAGAAATATTTTCCCACCCACAACACTCCCTAAGCACAGAGAGGAAAACTTACAGTAAGTCATTAAGGGATGCATTGTGCCTTTAATGAACAGCCCAGCATTGGGGTGGTGGTAGGGAAGTCATCTGCCCCAAGGGAAGCTCCCTGAGGCATTATATCTGAGGCAGAGATGGTATCGCCCAGTGCTCCAGTGGGCATTCATTGCTATGGTTTTTGGGCATTCACGTTCTCAGCCAGTTCTGTCCTCTTTTGCCTTGTCTCCAAGCCTCAAAGAGACCCTGGTCTATGAATTCACAGTAGAGGGAGTCTTGGTTCAACTTACCAGTTTGGGCCTCAGCCTTCCAACATGCTGATCTGCAATCTCCATCTGGGCACAATTTTGATTCTGCCACTATTAGATCGCTAGCTGTTGCAAATCCACAGTGGTGCTGTTATAATTTACACCAGATGAGGATCTAGCCCACTGAGTAGTTCTTACTTTGACTAGTCCTATTGATTTCTGTGGGGTTATTCATGGAACAGGATGCTAGTTAACAGGTGTAACTTTTGAAAAGTTTGGCCTTAACCTCTGCTTCGGTTTACCTGAAAAACTGGTTAAAAACTACTTATTTGCTTCAAGGCATGTGGTCAGTGAAGCTGGATGAATGCTTCATATACATAGCCAGGATTATTAATTCTCATATTTAATCATGTGCGCCTGAGTTTCTGGAATATTCTAGCAAACATGGATAGGCAGGGATTTTCACAGAAATTGTGATTACAGAATATTTATGAAACAATATTCAAAACGAACTGCTCAGAAATGAGCTGGGAGCCTAGAGTTATTTTGGTAAAGCATTCAGCAAATCATTTGGAATGGTGACTACATTTTGAACATATCAGTCTGTTTGCAGACAATTCACAAAAGCAAGCATGCAGTTGTCAGAAAATGTATTTGTCATAAAATATTTACCCAGTTCTAGCTCTGAGGCCTAATTAATTGTGACTGCAGAGTTTTCAGAGCACTGGATGAAAGGTACTACATACAGTCAATGAAGTAGCATTGACAGAGGGGACCTAGAAAGAGTTAATACAGATCTGTGCTATATTTATTCAATTGGGGTTGGTCCATGGATACTCCTGTTCTGTCCTGTCCCAGGCCTTGAGACCCTTTCCCATCAACTCCTATTGGAGGATGTGGCTTACCTCCAGCATCTGCCTCTGTCTGGCCCTCAGCCCTGGCACCCTAAGCCAGGGGACAGCTGACTGCCCTAACCCCAAGACTGCCCTGCTCTATTTCCCAGAGCTACTTTCTATGGTGCCTGTCTCCTCCAGTGCCTCTTCAGCGGTACACCTTGCCAGGTTCATTCTCAACTCCTTTTCCACAAGGAAGCACACTGGCTCAGAACTTGGCCCTTGGAGAACTTCCCCAGCTGGCTAATCAAGTTCTCCTCAGACCATCTTCCCTTTTTGCAAACAGGAAGCTGTTTATATGCTGCCTTCTGGCAGGCCTTGCTCACTTTCAAACTTGTGTTCTTTGAATAGTCTCATCATCCTAGAAGGAAATCGGGACCAATGCTCACTTGGGCATAAACTCCATTTTAAGGGCCACCTCATTCTGACCCAGGCATCAATGGGGGTCTCACATAAGTGAAGAAGAGACTCTGCCACAGAGGCAACCCTCCCTACTTTCTACGTCCCACCATAAGAGTCCACACTGCAAGCATAAGCACAGGGAATGATGCATGAGATGACATAATACATAATAAATGCAAGTACATTTTAACATTCAACAATTTGCTTAATGACACTTTCTGACTCAGTGAACAGAGTTTAGGGTTATTCAAACACACCTTTGATTTTACTTTAGTTCTCCAAAATCCTAGTTAAATCTAAGAGTGCTCCTCCTTTCATAATGCCACAGGTCTTGGCTTCAGAGCTGTAGCAAACCATTTGCCAGAGCTCTGAATTCTGCCAGCTAAGACCATGTAGGCATGCTTACCTGAATCCTGCTTCTATGCATTATCCACCACAAATTGCTCCCCAAGTCATTTAGGTCCAGATTCACAAAGGTATTTAGGCAGCTAAGTCCCATTTTTAGGTGCCACTGTACCAGAAAATACCCATTTGGGTTTGGCTACTACCTAACACTGTAGGCTGATACACTCACTAGGCACCTACGTTTCTGCTATAAAAGTTCCCTAGGTGCCCATGTTTCTGAGCATGTGCACTGGTGCCTCTCTCTAGCATCTAGACACCTCTCTCTCACCGAAGCCCCACTGTATCCACCAGTGGGGAAAGATAGGCAGAGGAGTGCCTGTTTCACCCAGGTACCTGATCTGGTTGGTGTGCTCTGAAGCCACTTAACTCCACATAACTCCAGCTGGGGGAGAATCATAGAATATCAGGGTTAGAAGGGACCTCAGGAGGCCATCTAGTCCAACCCCCGGCTCAAAGCAGGACCAATCCCCAGACAGATTTTTACCCCAGTTCCCTAAATGGCCCCCTCAAGGATTGAACTCACAACCCTGGGTTTAGCAGGCCAATGCTCAAACCACTGAGCTATCCCTCCCCCCCAAAGAAAGGAGGAATACCACTTTTAGCCCAGTGGTTAGGATACTCAGCTGGGATGTCAAAGACCCTCAGCTAAAACTCCCGTGCTGCCAGTTGAAGAGAAGGGATATGAACAGGGATCTCCCACTTGTCAGGTGAGTGCCTTAACCACTGGATTATAGAATAATTCTCCCAGTTACTAATTATTCAATAATAGGTGAGAAACCCATATCAGAATATCCCATAGCCAAGCAGCTATGGCACTTACCTGAGAGGTAGAAAATCCCTTTTCAAATTCCCCCTCTGCCTAATGAGAAGGGACTCGAACTAAGAACCTCCCCCATGAGTAGCTTAATACTAGGCTATAGCCCACTCCACCGTGGGCTGTTTTGCCTAATACTAGCTCATGAGAAAGTGCTAAGGTGCTTGAGATGGTTCCCAGCTGTGGATCGCAAGCAGAACTGGGTGCCTCCCTTCAGCCTGGATTAGGCACCTATCTCAGGCTAAGAGCTTAAATCAAGAAGAATCCAGTGAAACAATGATTATTAGAATCATAGAATATCAGGGTTGGAAGGGACCTCAGGAGGTCATCTAGTCCAACCCCCTGCTCAAAGCAGGACCAATTCCCAACTAAATCATCCCAGACAGGGCTTTGTCACTTAAAAACCTCCAAGGAAGGAGATTCCACCACCTCCATAGGTAACCCATTCCAGTGCTTCACCACCCTCCTAGTGAAATAGTGTTTCCTAATATCCATTTGTCACTTATAGAGATCAATGCCAATTACTGCTGCTAATATCAATATTGCCTGTGGAGAAGCTCCCCTTTTTCTCAGGGAGAGCTTGATATCTCTGTGGGTCAGATCTAAGAATTTCTTAGAGTGCTAGCAATTATAAATCCTCCTCCCTCTACCCCAGGGGTCAGCAACCTCTGGCACGCGGCTTGCCAGGGTAAGCACTTTGGCGGGCCGGGCCAGTTTGTTTACCTGCCGCGTCAGCAGATCCGGCCGATCGCAGCTCCCACTGGCCGTGGTTCGCCATCCCAGGCCAATGGGGGCTACGGGAAGTGGCATGGGCCAAGGGATGTGCTGGCCGCGGCTTCCTGCAGCCCCCATTGGCCTGGAGTGGCGAACCACAGCCAGTGGGAGCCGCAATTGGCCGAACCTGCCGTCACAGCAGGTAAACAAACTGGCCCGGCCCGCCAGGGTGCTTACCCTGGCGAGACGCGTGCCACACGTTGCCGACCCCTGCTCTACCCTTTCCCTCAGGCTGAATAGATAGTTTCAAGGGGTAATGCCAGATTAAAAACAGCAGCTAAAATAAAAGCAACGTATAGGGTCATGGATGACTGTTTTACTAGACATATGGGGTGAAATCCAGGTCTTCTTTAAGTCAATGGGAGTTTTAACCATTGACCTCAATGGGGGCAGGATTTCACCCCTTGATAGAAGAAGATACCTGTAATTAGGAGTACACATGCTGTCCTGCCAGACACCTTATAGATATCCCTAGATTTTTTTTGTAATTCTTGTTTTCAAATCCAACAAGTGTTAGATGCTGAGCTGTCCTCAAACACTTACTCTGATGTATATGGAGGTAAAGGAAGCTTTTACATTAAAAAAAATAGAGAATAAAGTCCACAGTCTTAGTTATTTTTCTAGTCCCACCTCTACAGTGTACAAAACATTGTAACAAATACCTGGAAGGAATAGCTAGTAATCAATGATACAGAGGATGTCTCAGGGCAAACCCTCTGGGATGACCCAGTGGCAACCTGGCAAGGAAAATTAATCCCTAGAGCCGTCCAAAGCAGTGTTACAAACTCCAGCAAAGAACAGATTTAGAAGGAAAAATTAAGTTACTTCAGCAATAGCATCTAGAAATGAGAATGTGTAAAGCCTTAGTAATCCTAGTAATGGTAACATTCAATGAGTTTGCATTAAAAAAAAAAAGAATGCAATGTTTTATCAGGCTTCCCAAAAGTAAGGTTTATTTTCCTTTGGAAATAAAGCAGATTCTGTTTTAGCTCAGAAAACATGTAAACAAGCTATGAATAAAACAATCAGCAGGATTAAGTATAAAGAAAATGATATGCTGATCCTGCTAATATTAGAAAGGAGGTCAGTTTGCACTTCTCTTTAACTCCTCAGAACTGGAAGATCCTGGACCAAAAAGCAAAAAGTTTTCTTTCTAACATTTAACTCCTCAAGTGTTCAGTGAAGGAGATGGACATATTGGAGGCATCCGCTCTAATTTATTAATTATTTGTATTACTGTACTGCCTAGGGGCCCAAGCCCTGGAGCAGGACCCCACTGTGGTAGGGGCTGTGCAAACAGAACAAAAAGCTAGTCCCTGTCTTCCTTGAAATATTGAAGTCACTGAAAAATAAAAAGCTTACACCATGGCCTGATATTTTTTCTATTCATTTTATTAACCTTTTGCCTTTCTAATTGAACTTATTTTACTTACAGTACTTTTGGTACACTGTAGATTCTGGATTATTGTTTGGACATTCTTGAAAGAAAATGATAAATGTAAAGAAAAAACGATGTCTTTCAAATGGTATATAAAAGACACTGTGTAAATGAAAGTGATAGGAGAAATGCCAGTTTTTAACATCTTTCAAAGGCTATGTGTACTCTATGAGCAATGGATGTGATTCCTCTGTTCATGTACTCGGTCACAGTACCTCCATGAGAAAATGTGTGTGTATAAATAGTGTAGCCCTGGTACCAGGGGCAGCAGCAGCGAAGGCATGCCAAGTACAACCCCACCTGAAAACGGTGGGGATGTATTCTGCATTGCTGAGCTACCGCTGCCCATGCTACTGTGGCTACACTGCTATTTATACACATACTAGCTCCCATCAAGCTACCGCCAATATGTGTACATATGGAGGAGCCATAGTCCTAGCACGTAGTATAGACCACAGCCAGAGACATTGCAACTCCTGGCTTCATAAAAGCAATGTTATAGCAGTATATTGATGACTAAGGTGTAATACATTTGATATTAAAAACATATAGGCTCCTTTGAAAACCATAGCCTAAGAATTAGGAACTCAACCCCCACTGATTTTTCAATGAGTTGGGCACCTAATTCCAATAGCCCCTCAAGACAGGATCTCTCTTTAAATAGATATATTATAGCTCAAACTGAAGTTATAGGCTTGATGCAGAAATTATTGGGTGATGTTCGTTGGCTTGTGATATGCAGAGTCAGATTAGATTATCAACATGGACTTTTCTGGCATTAAAGAAACCTATGGAAATCCAAGCAATCGTGTTTAAAAAAACTTAAAGAATAAATACACGAGCATAGTTAATAACACATGGGCAGATACTCAAAATCCTGCTATCATTAAAAAAATTGTGCATGTAAAAATATTTTTAAATCCTTAACTCAGTTGTTGAATTGTTTAGTCAATTGCTTGATCACACTTTGGTTTGCTATGAAATATGCTCAAGAGGCCAACTAACGACTATCACTCAGGTTTATTGCTAAAAGTCAATAATAATACAGGGAAAAAAGGTTCAGTACGATACCAGTTTCTGGAAGGCCGACTCATGCAGCATTATTAAATGTATCTTACACAGAAGGTGTAAGCTTTCAGCTAAGAATATGTATAGGGTGATTTTATAAATTACAAAACTCTATGCATCACTAAAATCCAACCCATCAGTTTGTACCCATTCCTTAACTTGTTGTTGTTCTTTACCTTCCTTATTACTGTTTTAGATACTGGCATTCCATGAAGGTAATTCTGCAACTAGCACAGGAGCAGAATATTAACGTATTTTACCTTTGACAATTTTTCTATTTTCTAATGTTAAAGGTAACTTCAGCTTTCCAAAGTGAGATACTTAGCATAAGTGAACAGAGTTATAGAAAGATATCGACCAATTCAGGTAATGTAACAGCTAGAAATATGAATGTATGCGTGTATGTAATGTTATGTTGATATTGTGAGCTTAACCCAAATTAATATATTGGGGATGCATACAATGTGATTTTATATTATATAAATGCCCAGCATATTGGTCAACACAGTGAGATCAAAACTGATTTTCACAGAACTACTAAAAGGTACATTTGTGAGTTAGGGATCACGACCCAGATTCAGATTGAATTCAGCGTGAGTTGGGTACCTTAATAGTTCCGAGAACCTGGCCAGACCAGGCGAGGGTACCGAGATGGACCCTGCTGGTCTGGTTGTAGACTGAGCCCAGGGAGAGCTGCTGAAAAGGACACTAGCTGAGGGTACCGAGATGGGCCCCGGCTGGGTGGACGAAGAAGGCAGTACCTCAGGGAAGAAGCCTCAGAGCTATGGCCCCATACCAGGGCTGAGAAAGAACTTGGACTGTATACCCCAGAAGGGGGTGTGCAGCTTGGCCGGAGGGCTGAGCTGCCAAAGACCAGCCAAGAGAACCACTATCCGAGGGGGTGAGGGGTGAGAGGCGGATGCCACCCTGTTGAAAGATCAAAAAGAAAAAAGCAGGCTCACACCCAACCAACCAAAGGGTTCTGCCCCATGAAAAATCTGTGATTACAGGCACTATCAGCCAGAGAAAGGGGGATGCTCATTGCATTATGGTACTAGAAGTGGGATCTTCGGACCGACCCTGTCTAAAGGGGGCCAGGTCAGAATTCACTGTTTTACTGGGGCATGTTTTTAACTGTTTTACTGCAAGCTTTTAACTGTCTTATTGCGAGAGGCCAGAGGACGAAGAAGGGCCAGAGCCAGAGGCAGCAACAAAACAGCGAAGCCAGAAGCAGAGGCTGAAGGGAGCCAGAGGCAGAGGTGGAGGCAAAAGGCAAATGAAGACAGAGCCAGAGCCAGAGGCTGAAGGAGGGCCAGAGCCAGAGGCAGCCACGGAAACAGGACATATTATAATTATTTATTGGGCAGAGCCAGAGGCCGAAGAGAGCCAGAGGTAGCTCAAGTGGAGTACACCCTGACTAACGGGGGCATGAGAAAAGACTGGGGGGAAGAACCACCATCCCAAGCTTGTCTGAAGGAGAAGGCATGTGGCAGGGTGGACTAGGTCTGGAGGCCCCCTGCTGGAGGCCTCATGGCCCTGCATCACCCTGCCCTTGAAAAGAGCAGCGAGAAGTCCTCCAGGCAGCCTAGTGAGGCTGCAGAGGAGCACCCAATCAGAAGGGATGATGCAGCAGCCAATCTGGGTCCAGAAGGGCCCTATATAAGACAAGCAGCAGAGCAGAGAAGTTCAGTTGCTGTGTGGAGCTTGATGAGGGAAGACCGGGTGCCTGGCTGGCTATATGAGCAGAAGGCCATGGGCAGCTCACTGCAGAGAGGTCACCAGGCAGAACTGAGCCCAGGGAAGGCTGCCAAAGACCAGGTGCCTGGCTGGCTGGATAGAGTAGCAGCAGGACCATGTAAAGGTCAGTGTGGGCAGGCTGAGCCCAGGGAGGGGCCCAGGATGTGGCCAGACCAGACGAGGGGTCCTGCTGGTCTGGTTGCAGACTGACCCAGGGAGGGCTGCTGAAAAGGACACCAGTTGAGGGTACTGAGATGGGCCCCGGCTGGGTGGTTGAAGAAGGCCGTGCCTCTGGGAAGAAGCCTCAGAGCTACGGTCCCATACCTGGGCCGAGAAAGAACTTGGACTGTATACTCCAGAAGGGGGGACAGCGTGTGTGGCTTGGCTGGAGGGCTGAGCTGTCGAAGACCAACTGAGAAAACCGCTGGGGGGGGAGGGGGACACTCAGGAGAGGCGTTGAAAGAACACCCCATTGAAAGAACAAAAAAGGCATTTGATACGGTTCCACATGGAGAATTATTAGCTAAATTGGAAAAGATGGGGATCAATATGAAAATTGAAAGGTGGATAAGGAACTGGTTAAAGGGGAGACTACAACAGGTCATACTGAAAGGTAAACTGTCAGGCTGGAAGGAGGTTACTAATGGAGTTCCTCAGGGATCGGTTTTGGGACCAATCTTATTTAATTTTTTTATTACTGACCTTGGCACAAAAAGTGGGAATGTGCTAATAATGTTTGCGGATGACACAACGCTGGGAGGTATTGCTAATACAGAGAAGGACCGGGATATCATACAGGAAGATCTGGATGACCTTGTAAACTGGAGTAATAGTAATAGGATGAAATTTAATAGTGAAAAGTGCAAGGTCATGCAATTAGGGATTAATAACAAGAATTTTGGTTATAAATTGGGGACACATTGGTTGGAAGTAACAGAGGAGGAGAAGGACCTTGGAGTATTGGTTGATCACAGGATGACTATGAGCCGCCAATGTGATATGGCCGTTAAAGAAGCTAATGCTGTCTTGGGATGCATCAGGCAAGGTATTTCTAGTGAAGATAAGGAGGTGTTAGTACCGTTATACAAGGCACTGGTGAGACCTCATCTGGAATATTGTGTGCAGTTCTGGTCTCCCATGTTTAAGAAGGATGAATTCAAACTGGAACAGGTACAGAGAAGGGCGACTAGGAGGATCCGAGGAATGAAAAACCTGTCTTATGAAAGGAGACTCAAAGAGCTTGGCTTGTTTAACCTAACCAAAAGAAGGCTGAGGGGAGATATGATTGCTCTTTATGAATATATCAGAGGGATAAATATCAGGGAGGGAGAGGAATTATTTAAGCTTAATACCAATGTGGCCACAAGAACAAATGGATATAAACTGAACATTAGGAAGTTTAGACTTGAAATTAGACAAAGGTTTCTAACCATTAGAGGAGTGAAGTTCTGGAACAGCCTTCCAAGGGGAGTAGTGGGGGCAAAAGACATATCTGGCTTCAAGACTAAGCTTGATAAGTTCATGGAGGGGATGGAATGATGGGATAGCCTAATTTTGCCAATTAATTGATCTTTGATTATTAGCAGGTAAATGCCCAATGGTCTGTGATGGGATATTAGATGGGGTGGGATCTGAGTTACTACAGAGAATTCTTTCCTGGGTGCTGGCTGGTGAGTCTCGCCCACATGCTCAGGGTTTAACTGATCGCCATATTTGGGGTCGGGAAGGAATTTTCCTCCAGGGCAGATTGGCAGAGGCCCTGGAGGTTTTTCGCCTTCCTCTGCAGCGTGGGGCACGGGTCACTTGCTGGAGGATTCTCTGCACCTTGAGGTCTTTAAACCATGATTTGAGGACTTCAGTAACTCAGGCATAGGTTAGGGGTTTGTTACAGGAGTGGGTGGGTGAGATTCTGTGGCCTGCGTTGTACAGGAAGTCAGACTAGGTGATCATAATGGTCCCTTATGACCTTAGTCTATGAGTCTATGAATAAAGACTTAAGCTATAATCTGTTTGTTTTTCTTTAATAGGAGATAAAATTTAATAAAAACAGGAACTTGTATGCATTAGAACAGGGGTCGGCAACCTCTGGCAAGCGGCTCGCCAGGGTAAGCACCCTGGCGGGCCAGGACAGTTTGTTTACCTGCCGTGTCGGCAGGTTCGGCCGATCACGGCTCCCACTGGCCGTGGTTCACCGTCCCAGGCCAATGGGGGCTACGGGAAGCAGCCATTGTCCAGCAAGGGAGTTACAATGCAATGACTCACCTGCATGAGGCCACACCAGGGGAATTGCTCAACCTTGCCTGTAGAGACTCAATAATGCTCACCTGACTCTGAAGGGGGGGGAGGGGCAAAGTCAAGAGGGAAGAAAGGACATGATAAAAGGGAGAGATATTTGCCGTGCTGTCTCTCTCTTCCACCTACATCTACAGACACCACCACCACCAAGCAACTGAAGTGCTGATCAAAGGGGAGAGTCTGACTGAAAAGTAATCAGTCAGCCTGTGTGAGAGGCATCTAAGTTTGTAAGGACATTGAAAGTGTTAAGATCAGCTTAGAATGCATTTTGCTTTTATTTCATCTGACCAAATCTAACTTGTTATGCTTTGACTTATAATCAGTTAAAATCTATCTTTATAGCTAATAAATCTGTTTGTTTATTCTACCTGAAGCAGTGTGTTTGGTTTGAAGTGTGTCAGAGACTTCCCTTGGGATGACAAGCTTGGTACATTTCAATTTCTTTGTTAAATTGATGAACTTATATAAGCTTGCAGTGTCGAGCGGGCATAACTGGACAATGCAAGATGGAGGTTCCTAGGGTTGTGTCTGGGACCAGAGATATTGGCTAGTGTCATCCGCTTTGAAGTAGCTGGGAGCAGCTTACATGCTTCAGGCTGTGCGTAAACAGCCCAGGAGTGGGGGTTCTCACATCAGAGCAGGGTAAGGCTGGCTCCCATAGTCAAGGATTGGAGCAACCTAGCAGACCACCTAGATAACACCAGAGGGGAACGTCACACAGACATTGTAACATTCTGCCATAATAGCTTGTAGCGCATCAGCTAGTTTTGATTGTGCTGCCCTCTGAGAAACAGGATGGGAGGCATACCCATTTATTTACCACACCAGGTAATGGGATAATAGCACCACATGTTATTGTTTCCACTGGATTATTTGCTGAAATATAATGCATGATATTTTTCTATAAAACTCTAAATTCTAAACCCACCATTGAAAAAGCAGTAGCATAACCCCACCTATTAACAGCAAAAGCCATACTTAAATGATGATATTCATAGTCATTTCATTTAGGAATGTTGGAACTGCAAAATATTTTGCAAAATATTAGGACTGTATTGTCTGCTGTTGCCAATGGCAAGTTATGTTCAATGAAGAACAGTAAATAACATCTCTACTGCAATTGCTTTCTGGTTCAGTTCTTCTTTGAAAGCAGGAAACATCTTTTGCTTTATCTTCTCTTTTATGTTTATATCCCATACATTCACTGGATGCCTTATGGTCTCCTGCACCTTTATGCCTGATAGAAATATCTGTATAAAAGCTGAACAAAACACATTCACTTCCCTTGCAATTCCTTGAGCAATTGTGTATTATCTATTTTGTTTGGGTGGAATTTTGTTATTTAGATCAAGATACGTGCCACCATGGCTAAACAAAGTAAAAGAAGCAGTGAGAGACAAAAAAGGCATCCTTTAAAAAGTGGAAGTTAAATCCTAGTGAGGAAAATAGAAAGGAGCATAAACTATGGCAAATGAAGTGTAAAAATATAATTAGGAAGGCCAAAGAAGAATTTGAAGAACAGTTAGCCAAAGACTCAAAAAGTAATAGCAAAAATGCTTTTAAGTACATCAGAAACAGGAAGCCTTCTAAACAACCCGTGGGGCCACTGGATGATCGAGATGCTAAAGGAGCACTCAAGGACAATAAGGCCATTGCGGAGAAACTAATTGCATTCATTGCATTGATCTTCACAGCTGAGGATGTGAGGGAAGTTTCCAAACCTGAGCCATTCTTTTTAGGTGGATCTGAGGAACTGTTGCAGATTGAAGTGTCATTAGAGGCCATTTGGGAACAAATTGATAAATTAAATATTAATAAGTCACCAGGACCAGATGGCATTCACCCAAGAGTTCTGCAGGAACTCAAATGTGAAATTGCAGAACTACTAACTGTGGTTTGTAACCTATCATTTAAATCAGCTTCTGTACCAAATGACTGGAGGATAGCTAATGTGATGCCAATTTTTAAAAGGGGCTCCAGAGGTGATCCCAGCAATTATAGGCCAATAAGCCTGACTTCAGTATCGAGCAAACTGGTTGAAACTATCGTAAAGAACAATATTGTCAGACACAAAGATTAACATAATTTGTCGGGAAAGAGTCCACATGTTTTTTTGTAAAGGGAAATCATGCCTCACCAAACTACCAGAATCCTTTGAGGGGTCAACAAGCATTTGGACAAGGGGATCCAGTGGATATAGTGTACTTAGATTTTCAGAAAGGCTTTGACAAGGTCCCTCACCAAAGTCTCTTAAGCAAAGTAAGCTGTCATGGGATAAGAGGGAAGGTCCTCTCATGGATTGGCAACTAGTTAAAAGATAAGAAACAAAGGGTAGGAATAAATGGTCAGTTTTCAGACAGGAGAGAGGTAAATAGTGGGGTCCCCTAGGCGTTTGTACTGGGACCAGTCCTATTCAACATATTCATAAGTGATCTGGAAAAAAGGGTAAAGAGTGGGGTGGCAAAATGTGCAGATGATACAAAACAACTCATGATAGTTAAGTCCCAAGCAGACTGTGAAGAGTTACAAAAGAATCTCACAAAACTGGGTGCTTGGGCAACAAAATGGCAGATGAAATTCAATGTTGATAAATGCAAAGTAATGCACATTGGAAAACATAATCCCAACTATACATATAAAATGACGGGGTCTAAATTAGCTGTTGCTACGCAGAAAAGAGATCTTGGAGTCATTGTGGATAGTTGTCTGAAAACATCCATTCAGTGTGCAGCAGCAGTCAAAAAAGCAAACAGAATGTTGGGAATAATTAAGAAAGGGATAGATAATAAGACAGAAAATATCATATTACCTCTATATAAATCCGTGGTACGAACACATCTTGAATACTGTGTGCAGATGTGGTTGCCCCATCTCAAAAATGATATATTGGACTTGGAAAAGGTTCAGAAAAGGGCAACAAAAAGTATTAGGGGATGGAATGGCTGCCATATGAGGAGAGATTAATAAGACTGGGACTTTTATCTTGGAAAAGAGACAACTAAGGGGGATATGATAGAATCATATAAAATCATGACTGGTGTGGAGAAAGTAAACAAGGGAGTGATGTTACTTCTTCTCATAACACAAGAACTAGGAGTCACCAAATGAAATTAATAAGCAGCAGGTTTAAAACAAACAAAAGGAAGTATTTTTTCACACAATGCACAGTCAACCTATGGAACTCCCTGCCAGAGGATGTTGTGAAGGCCAAGACTATAACAGAGTGTAAAAAAGAACTAGTTAAGTTCATGGAGGATAGGTCCATCAATGGCTATTAGCCAGGATGGGCAGGGATGGTGTCCCTAACCTCTGTTTTCCAGAATCTGGGAATGGGCAACAGGGGATGGATCACTTGATGGTTACCTGTTGTGTTCATTCCCTCTGGGGCACCTGGTATTGGCCACTGTTGGATACTGGATACAGGATACTGGTCTAGATGGAACTTTGGTATGACCCTGTATTGTAGTTCTTATGTTATGTTCTTATAAAGTTACTGAACAGACTTTTCAATTTTTAAATTTATTTTTTTGCTAATTTCAGCTCAAAACAAGTCAATTAAAGTTAATATGGAAGAATTCCTTAAAAAACAAAAGATTTCACTAAAGATTTCCTACATTCACATGAGAATGCCCTCCCCCGCTTCATATTCCCATAGTAGGATCCATACTTAAGTCATGACACTCAGCTGCATCAGTCTCTGACATAGCAAGTTGTAAAGATTAAATAGAGCATAGCAACATTATACAACAGGACAGGGGAGGAAGAGAAGAAGAATTCCATATCCAGTTGAACTATAGAGAAATCTGAGATATGCAGAAGGAAATTGCCCAACATGCATTGGACTAATTCAGTCTAATTTTGGTTGCTGGGTTTAGCGTGTTGGTGCTGGGTGATGTACGCAGCCTTTGATATGCAGGAGATCAGACTAGATCTGGTGGTCCCTTCTGAGCTTGGATTCTGTGACTGAGATTGATTCAGGACTAATGGCTAGCAAGAATTATTATTAATGATTGATTTTACAGTAGTGTCTGAAGTGTGTTAGGTACAATGCACAGATAACAATGCAAGGCCTCCCCTGAAGAGTTCACAACCTAAGAATATATCATATTTTACAACCATCTCAAACTGTCTTTCTACCGTTACTATGTCTTAGACTTATGGAATTTAAGACCAGAAGGGACTATCATGATCACCTCCTGCACATCCCAGGCCACAGAACATCACCCACCCTCTCCTGTAATAGACCCATAACCTCTAGCTGAATTATTGAAGTCCTCAAATCATGATTTAAAAACCTCAAGTGACAGAGAATCCACCATTTACTCTAGTTGTTAGTAGAGCCCTGCAAATCCACAGGTATCCGCTTTATATCCGTGGACCATTTTTGCGAATAGCAGCTCGGATGCAGATACCCATTTTGTATCTGCACAGGGCTCTGACCACAACAGACTCACCAGAATGGAGTGGCTGCAGCTGTCACCCAGCCCCCAGGCTATAGCTCAGCTCTCTGAACTGCGCAGCAGCGGGGGCAGCCCACTGGGCTGGGTAGGCCTCAGCTGGAGTATTGCGTCCAGTTCTGGGCACCGCATTTCAAGAAAGATGTGGAGAAATTGGAGAGGGTCCAGAGAAGAGCAACAAGAATGATTAAAGGTCTAGAGAACGTGACCTATGAAAGAAGGCTGAAAGAACTGGGTTTGTTTAGTTTGGAAAAGAGAAGATTGAGAGGGGACATGATAGCAGTTTTCAGGTATCTAAAAGGGTGTCATAAGGAGGAGGGAGAAAACTTGTTCATCTTAGCCTCTAAGGATAGAACAAGAAGCAATGGGCTTAAACTGCAGCAAGGGAGGTTTAGGTTGGACATTAGGAAAACTGTCAGGGTGGTTAAACACTGGAATAAACTGCCTAAGGAGGTTGTGGAATCTCCATCTCTTGAGATATTTAAGAGTAGGTTAGATAAATGTCTATCAGGGATGGTCTAGACAGTATTTGGTTCTCCCATGAGGGCAAGGGACTGGACTCGATGACCTCTGAAGGTCCCTTCCAGCCCTAGAATCTATGAATCTATTAGCTGCTGATCTTTCCCCCGCCAAGAGATTTGCAGTGACTTTAGTAGTTAGCAATAGAGCTGCATGATACTCAGCAAATGTTTGCAGGAGATTCAGCAAGCCACTTTTTCTTGTTCCTTTTCGCATTCATAGATTCACACTTTGAGTCCATAAAAATCTATAGATTCAAAGAAAAATTCAGGCAAAAATGATGTGTTTCCATGCAAAACAGTTGTATGGGTTACAAAGGAAATCACAAACACCTCCCCAACACACCCACCCCTGGCATCAGCAGGTGCAATGTTTTGTACATTATTTAAATCAAACCAGAAGGATACAGTTAGGAGTCAGCATGAGCATGGTGGGATAGGGTGGAGGAATGCACTAGAAGAGTTCCAACAACAAAGAAAGCTGGCGTTCCCACTATAACACACAAAAAACAAGTCTCTTTATAGCAGGAAGTGGTTCAAAAGGCATAATGCAAGCAAATCAAGGAGTTTAATACAGATCTCTGAAGCCCATTCTGTTACATTTCTTCACAATATGAGAGAATCCTTCCTATGCAAAATGCAGCGATAGTAATAATTATCATGAATTCATCTTATTTACTGTAGTGGGTGACATAGATAGACACAGATATCTTTACAGTGAAATGATGGCTGGGGATTGTGATTGGTTTACATCCCACTCTCATCCAGAATATTTTAGATTTCTAACCCCTTTCTAGGTGTCAGTGTCTGATCAGAAGTTGCAGTGCGTGACTTCACTGGTATAACAGCTCTGATGTTGGAGGGGTCATCAGTCTATGTGGATGGAAGCGTCTAGTGCAGGTCAGAGCACTCAGGGAGAGGGAGAATATTCAACAGGGGATATGCAAGTGACTCCAGCACACATTCCAGTGCCTCTTCCCCTCACCCTTAATAGCATATCATTGTGATATTAAAAAAAATCCCTGATTATCATTATGCTAATGTGGTCTGCAGACTGCATTAATCACATGGAAAAGGACATTTTCAGAGAAACATTGTTTACGTCAAAGTGTGTAAACACATCAGCATGGCTGACATGTCATGTTTAGGAGATGCTGGATAGGAACCTGAGCATGGGGGTAGGCCTGGACATAGCAGGATATAGGCTTGGCAGGGGACCTGAGAACCCCAAAAAGGGATAAAAGAAGACGGGCAACCTCACTGTCTGTGACATTGATGTAATCATAATGTATATTGGGCCAATTAAGGAAGCACTGTTTGAGGAGGGTTCTTCATGTTCACATACAAATACTGTGGTCTAGCATCCCAACCAAGGCCAATGCAGAAGAGGAATCTGTCACATGTCTGGAGGACATTTACCTCAAGGGATATCCTCTGAAAAGAAGTTCTTAGGACAGCTTGGAGGAGACCTGCTCCACTGCTACCATCTGACTGATATTTTATTTCTGTCTGCAGCCTGAGCTACCCAGAGTGCACAGTGACATGGAATATAAAAAAGTTACACAACAAAACAGGCACATCCAAAAAAAAAGGATATGTTTTAGCTTTGAGTTTTTTATTTGAAGAGAAAGGAGGATGAAACTCTCCACCACCACTCTTACCATCATCTTCTGCTATCTGCTTGGCAAGCGGCTTCATAGTAATGACTGCCCTTGCCACGTTCCCTGTTATTCTGCAGAGGAGCCTGAAAAGCTCTCCTGTGTCCTGCTATTTCTGATTGAGCACCACTTAGCCTGAGGCTAGGTCTACACTACCCGCCTGAATCGGCGGGTAGAAATCGACCTCTCGGGGATCGAATTATCGCGTCTCATCAGGACGCGACAATCGATCCCCGAATCGACGCTCTTACTCCACCAGCGGAGGTGGGAGTAAGCGCCGTCGACGGGAAGCCGCGGAGGTCGATTTTGCCACCGTCCTTACAGCGGGGTAAGTCGGCTGCGATACGTCGAATTCAGCTACGCTATTCGCGTAGCTGAATTTGCGTATCTTAAATCGACCCACCCCTGTAGTGAAGACCTGCCCTGTGTGAGCCATTTCTAAAAGAAACCTGGTGGCAGGCTACTGGCCTTTGCCCTCAGAAGTTGATAAAAGGTAGGAGGAGTGTGAGGTCTTTTGGGGAAAGGATTCCATGTGGGAAGGGTGTCTTAGCTGAAATAAAACCCCAAAGCTGGTGAAGCTTAGTTTTTCTTTTAATCAGTAATGGAGCAGCTTCAGCAGCCTAGTGTTTAATAAGATCATACCTTGTGTTACCTCAGAGTTGATTCAGAGTGCAGGGTGCCCCCCACTAAAAACCAACCCCACCACTTCCTGCATCACCTATGCTTGGAGTCTGCCCATTCCAACAATGCTTCACCAATAAGCTCTGACATGATAACAGCCCAAGTTGTAAGGCTGTAACATACCATGTTTAAAGTGGCCCACTGATTGAATTTAGAAAGTTTGTTTAGTGACTGTCACAGTTCAGGGCAACTACACTTATATTTCCCCTTAATGGTTCAGCAAGCCACCTACTCTCAGGCTTCTGGCTTCCTAGTCATTGCCTTTCTTGGGTGGAGAGCTGCATTTCTCCCACTCCTGGCCGGGTAATTCCAGGCTGAAGAGTTTCGTGCCTGCACTGTATTATTCCCAGCAAAGACAGTCTGCATAAGCAAGCCTATTTGCTTTCTTTTCAGAGACTAGCAGTAACTACTGACAGTTTTTAGTTAACACACAATTATTTCTAAAGCAAGCATATTTTATTCTTAAAGTTAACACACTACAGAGAAAAACATTAAGAACAATAAAAGAACCTAATAAAGAAGCTAATAAGTTTGACAGAGATCACATCCTCCAACATGGGTTGTTCTGTCAGGAGCAGTTCTTCAAAACTCCACGAAGGGGTTTCCCTGTGATTTCAAGTTCATCACACTTTTTGCTCAGAATGAGAACGGATGACTGTCGTTCATTTATCCAGTTTGGTTCTTTGAAGAGACCGTGAATAGGTTATCAGCCAGACAATGGGTCTCTGCTCAAAGTTCAACTTCAAAAGGATGGATTTAAGGTGGTTCATTTGTGTTTCCCTCACCACCTCTCCTTCTCCTCCACCCTGTATATCCTAGGAAATCCACTTCACACACATGGTCCTACAAAGTTCTTCAAAATTCTATACATTTTCCAGATAGTGTATTAATCATGTCCTTCCTCCTAAAGAAGTTCCATATAATCGCACAATAGTATGTAAATGTTTGCATTTTCTATACAGTGGACTCCCAAAACACTTAAACTTAATTCCATAAAGTTTATCCAGAATACTTTCATATCTGTCACAGTGACATATTTAGACATAAAAAGGCCAGAAAAGCATTGCCTGTTACACTGAGTTCTGAACTGAATCAAGAGCAATTGGATGGTGAAGCACTGGCTTTTATGGTGAACCACTCTCTATAAATATCCTTATTCATGAATTTAGACAGACAATTTATGCAATCTGAAAACAAAGCTCTTAAATATATTACTGAAATAAGTTGTGTCATAAACTATACAAAAATTAAAGTGTATGTTTTTACATGAAAGAAGCACAAAATGAAATAGATTAATCACATTATTTCTCCTGCTGTTCAGATTTCCCAAGTTTTTGTGTCATCTTGTATTGACATCTGGTGGATGGGACTCAGACCTGGTCTACATTAAAAAGTTAGGTTGATCCAGCTATGTAGCTTAGGGATGTGAAAAATCCACATCCCTTAGCAACAGAGTTCAGCCAACCTAACCTGCGCTGTAGACCATACTAGGTAGATGGAAAAATTCTTCCCATCAGCAAAGGTACTGTTTACAATGAAGTGCTACAGTTTTGCCACTGCAGTGCTTCAAGTGCAGGCAAGCCTTCAGTGGAATATTGTAACCAAGAGGGTAACATGGAAAATTGATGGAAAGTTAGGATTTTGACTGGGCTTTTGTTTGTTTGTTTGTTTGTTTTTGTTTTTGTTGCAAAATGCAACTGCATGGAAAACCCCTCAACACCCAAAACATTTTGGCTGAAAATCAAAAAACATTTCAATTTGGAAATGCTGCCACGGTGGCTCAGAGAGTTGTTGTTTGGTTGTCCCATGATCTCATTTTCTTTTATGGGCTGGGCTCCCCAGATGGACAACATTTTCCATGATGCCTCATTGTCAAAGAGTTCCATGATGTATCACAAAAAGTGCATCATGGGAGATGTATTTCAATCGGGAAACCCAGCCTGTAATGGAGAATTGGAGTATGTGGCACCTGAACTACAGGAGGCATTACCCATGAGGCACTGTGGCAGAATTTCCATATCAGCTGAAATAGTTTGGTATTTGAAATCAGTTTTCCACAGGGAGGAAAAAAACATTTTTGACCAGCTCTGCTTAAAGGTATAATCTATATAGGGATCTTTGACCTCTACTAAAATAGAGCCAAGGCCAGGTATTTGTGACATGTGGTAGACATTTTATACTAACAACAATACAGAATATTTTTTAGAAACTACAATGCGGAAGTTATATAGAAGGAATATTATTATCCAAGTTGGAATCTGTCCATTACAGGAAGGTTAGTATTTTCATTCTTGATAAAAGTGTCATGGGGACTTCAAAATGAATTTCTTCAGTGAGTAGGAACAATACTTGGTTTTCCAATTATTATTTAGCTTTTCATTTACTTAAGCATCAGCAGGGCTGGCTCCAAGCACCAGCGGAGGAAGTACGTGCCTGGGGCGGCACATGCTAAGGGGCGGCATTCCGTCCATTCTTGGGGCGGCACAGTCTGAGTGGCTTTTTTTTTTTTGTTGCTTGGGGCAGCAAAAATGGTAGAGCCGGTCCTGGGCATCAGATGTACCTAAAGATTTTAGGGGAAGGGGCAGGCAGCTAATGGTTTCATATACCACGCTGAAAATGCCTCTGTAATAGTTTGACATGCCAGTACCTCTCAAAGAGAAAATATAGCTGTATTTTGAAAGAGGGGACTTATTTGAATGAGCCTTTGAACTTTGGAAGGTGTTAGCATGTTGACAGTCACACTTGCACAATATGAGCCTAATTCTGATCTCACATAAAATAGTGTAGATCAGAAGGAACTACATTGAAGTCAGTGGAGTTGTTCTGATTTATACAAGTAGAGGATCTGGCCCTAAGTATGTAATTAGGGTTCTGATGAAAATTATGGCACAATTATTGATGCTTGGATAAGTATAGCAAAGGTTTAGAACCATCTCTGATTCTGAAAATTAAACAAGAGCCCAGTTCATTCGTATGGTGCTGTAGCAGTCTCAGCCACGAAGGCAAAGTATGTTGGACTTTACTAATTTTAATATCACTTAAATACTTGAACTATAAGCTTGTCAGTCCTCACCTCTGCTGGGCTCCCAAGGAAGGGAACGAGGATGGTATGGGTCTAGTTTTTGAGGCTGGCAAATGCAAGTTTTTTTCTAATTTAAAAACAATGCAACACAGCCATTAGCTGCACTTCTGTGAATGCAGTTTCACTAGCAAGCAGGCAAAAAAGGCCAGAAATGCCAGGATTTGCTTGGCTTTTTATGAGTCTGAATACTATGTGATTTGCATGTTATCAAGCTTATTAGCTAGAACATAATTAAAACACACACCACATTTCTAGCATTGCTTAAACAGATGCCATCCAGCAGCATACACATCAGAGATATCCTTGGGCATCTCTGAAAGCAAGGAGACGACCCATCCAGTAAAATAAACAGCTGCACTGATGGTTTCCATCTGGACTGATAGTGTTGTCTGTGCTCACTGAATTGATCTGACCTATTTCTATTTCTGTTATTGTTTCCCTGTTAGACTGTGTTGCTGGGCTTAGAAATTTATTTTGTATTGGTAGCAGCACTTGTATCACCACCTAGAGGGCAGGGTCCCATTGTGCATTGTACAAACCTATTACAGAGAGACGCCCTACGCTGCTTACAATCTAAATCCAAGGGAACGTCTAGACTTCAATCACTGGGTGTGATTGCAGATCAAGTAGTCATACCTGAGCTAGCTTTAATCTTGCTATCTTGACCCTGCAACAGTGAAGCTGTGTCAGCACAAGGTTCAGCCTGGGTCAGTGCAGTACTTCGCCAGGATTCCAGGTTGGCTTGTGGAGCCCACACTGAAGCACATACAGCTCCAGCTTCTTTTCCCTTCCATCATGTCTACAAATTTGAGCTCTAGCCTGACTAAAGCTAGCTCGAGTTTGTAGTCACCAGGGCAGGGAAGAGTTTTAAGGAGGACACTGAGCTGGTTTTATAGAAGCTTGTCAGCCTGCAGTTGACTTTATTATTTGTTACTAATTCTTTTCTGCACTGTCATCCCTATATGCCAGGGACCTTTGCAATAATCTAAGAAGATACAAGGATTAATAATCCCCCTTCAAACAGTAAACACAGACAAACCCAACATTCAAAACAATGAGTTTTCAAACGAGGTCACTGTGTGTTCTCTTAATGAGCAATAATGAATATTCTTGACAACTGAAATTCACCCCTCTGCAGAGAAACAGCTCAAGCCCTAGGGCTCACTTAAGTCCCGTTCGGTGCATACAACAGAAATAAAAGTACATTTCATTGTCATGAGAGAGACATAAGGATCCACTGGCCCTTATCAATTCTGGGAAATACAGATCAATTCTTTTTTCATCAAACTGCATATCAGAATCAAATGCTGCTCCAGCCTCAGATTCTTTTCTTCTCCACAAATGTATTCAGTCTCTTCAACTGATTTATGCTGCTTGCTTCTCTCATGGCTCCTAGCATCCTATCCTACATTTTAACTACCCTTGCAGTAAAGAGATTCTGCCTCAAATTGCTTAAGGTCTTACACCGCCCCTCAACTTTAATCCATTGACAAAATTATTCAGCTCACATTGTTGGTACTTTAGCTTCTTTTTCCCTGAGAAAGTGTAGAATGTAGGAAGTGTAGCTTTAGCTCAGCCCCCCCACCTGCGTTGAAAAATACATTTGGAGGAAAGGGTTGAAGGGGCTTTTGTTCCTAGCAGGTTTTGGCTTGCAACATTTTCAAATGCAGTCACTCCCACCCGAGAACAAAGTGCTTGAAACTGGCCTGGCTCTAATCGCTCATAACAAAGAACTATTTGCAGCTGATGTGGGAGACTGATACATTTTATGGCTTTAAAGGAAAGTTTCAGAAAGACAATTCTCTGAGACCATAGATCTATGGTACCTAGATACCACAGTGATGGGCAAAGTACAGCCAAAGCAGTATGAACTTCTTCACATTGCTGCTACTGCTTTTGTGTACTTTTTTGTACTACATTTCGAGGTGAATTTGGTATTTACTGGTCCAGTCAAACAACTTTTTTCTGTTTCCTTCCCTAGTATTGTTGATTGCCAGAGTACCTGTGTGTACCTTCTCCACACATACTGGTTGGAAACAAAGAACCTATGTATCAGGCTGACATTTATTAGTATCATATAGATAAAACTGTGCAGATGTAACCCAGATAAAATGCAGTGATTTCCCTTTACAATAAAAGGATCAATACAAACTCTAGCACAGCATTATACAAAGATGGCTTAGTGTGGGACGAGGGGAAAGATGGAAAACTAATGCAAGCCACCTGTAGCCTCTGTGCCACCAGGGAAAATGGAGTTGGAGAGCACAGTCAAAAAAGTGGGTGGGGCCAGAGCACATGGGAGGTGCTATGTATGCTGATTTAGTGCATGTCCTGAGCACCTTTTGCTGGCAGGGCTGATATAGAAGCCCTTGGTGGAATCCTGGGGTGAAGGAAGTGATACAATCGCCTGCCTTTTTCTGGGATGAACCCCCCATCCACATTGTCAGGGCCAGGGTATGGGCAGCCTGGCCTAGAGGTTAGTGTCACACACAGGCCAAGGGGTCAGGAGCCAGTTACCAGGATCAGGCCAGGTTGGAATGCCAGGAGATTAGATTCAAGAGACAAACTGGAAGGCAGGGATCAAGAGTAGGGCTGCCAACCCTCCAGGATTTGTCCTGGAGTCTCCAGGAATTAAAGATTAATCTTCAATTAAAGATTATGTCATGTGATGAAACCTCCAGGAATATGGCCAACCAAAGTTGGCAACCCTAACAAGAGTCAGTTACCAAGAGTCAGCCCAAGTCAGGATACCAGGACATCAGGTTCAGGCAACAGAACCAGAGGGCAGGGACCAGGAGACAGTTACCAACAGTCAGGCTGAGACATTATACCACTGTATACTGAGGCAGTGGATGGGCCTGGTACCAGACTGGTTATGCTCCTGCAACAGGAGAGTTGATTTTTTATCTTCTGTGACAGAAAACAAATGTCAGTATTGCAGGTCTCTTTGACAAAAGGTGGACCTGCTCCATCAGCAAATGGCACAGTCAAAAACCTTGTAAACTCCTCAATTTGCTTCTCCCAACCGTATCACCTCCAATTTTTCTAGACTGAGACTCAGCCAGGTTCCTATCAGTTCCAGAAAATAACATGGCACCAACCAGCTCTGATTTTTTTTTTAAATGCATCTGCTAATCACAAATTTAAATACTTATTTAAGGCAAGTTCAAGCTGTTTTAACATATTTCCATTAGTATGAAATACAGTGTTCATTGTAGAACTAGGTTCAACAGCTGCTTTGAAACTTCACTGGGTCATTTGTCTTTATTGGCTTTTTTTCTCTAAGTGTGAACTGGTGTGATCTCTTACACATTGGCTTCCTGCTAAAAGCTGCCTGTGTATCTGACTACACGGTTTTCCAAGATGAAGTAAAATAAAAGCCAGTATTTCTATAGAAACCAGTTTTCACATGTAGGCTCTCTAATAGGATGCCTAAATCTGGCTTCTCATTGATACTGTCTAGACTTATCATTGTACTTAACTTGATGCTCAAATTGGCTCTAAACATTCTTACTCAAAGTGCTATTTTAAGTGTCCAAATTCTGGACAGAATACTGTAGGGGGACTACTAGGTTTGAAAATTGGGCCCATTACTGCTTAGGCTCCTAAAGGCACTGAAAAAAAAAAAGACCCCCCCCCCCCAAAAAATAACAAAACAAAACAAAAAAAAACAACCCTCCCTTTTAACTCCTGGGTATATCTCTTTCTCTGCCATTGACAGGGCCTCAGTCACTGGTGCACCTCAGCCACTCCTATTCTCTGCCTGTGACACCTAATAGTTTAGTCTCCTGTGGGCTGTAATATTTTAGTCTAATTCTGCTTCTTGGGTTTAGTGTGAAGGTGCTGGGTGCTGTTGGTGGCCTGTAATATACAGGTCAGACTATGGTCCCTTCTGGCCTTAAACTCTATGACTCCGTAGTAACAGTAGATACAGGAATGTAGATAATATATGGTCATGCCCTACACAAGAGCTGATTCTGATGCCCTTACACATGTTAAGCCTGACTTTCCTCATCGAGTAATCCCCTTATAATAGATGGAACTACTTGAGGAGTATGGTCCAGCACAGCATAAATAAGGGAGTCAGAATCAAGCCCCCGATGAATAAAGAATACAATAGATTTTTAATTACATTTTAAAACCCTCTTGAACACAAGTGCCCTCTCCTTGCTCATGAACACTTGATGGAAGTTGGTACTTTAATACTATAATTATAACATGTCACTATCCTGATTCAAATTGATTTTTATGCATCTGTAACTTCATACAATGTCATTGTAGAGCTCGAGATATTTTTGTACTATAGTTACATTTGCAGCAATCTAATTAAAATGTGATAACTTTCCTTTCTGAATATTTACCACTCTATAGCTTCTAATACAGTAATTTTAGATATAGTCTTTGCTCTCAGAATTAGAGCTGGGTGGCAAATGGTCTTCCTGACATTTGAATTGTTGAGATTTCAAAAAGTGTCCCCATTCTGCATCGGGACAAAACATAGACCTTTCAAAAAAAAAATTCAGCAAGAGACCCATTCACTCTGGAATAGCCAATAACTTGGTGGATAGGGCATTCATGTGGGATGAGGGGGACTCTGGTCTCTCCCTTTTGACCAGGAATTCCAAAACCTGATTTTCCAATGGAAAAATCATTTAAGTGAAAAATTCCTCTCCACCTTACTCAAAATGATTCTTGTTGCTAGGAAAATGTAGCTGCTTTTTATAGCAATAATGTGTGTAAACTGCTATTGGCAATCCAGACTTCTTGAAGAGACATACATGCAGTTTCCTTTGTAACTGTGAAAAGAAATCAGTTTCTCCAAATGTAATAGCCTTTTCAAACACACAAGAAATTTGGATAAACTGCGTTAATCTCAAAAAATATTCTACTCTGCATCCTAAGAGAAGAAATAAAGTAGAACAGTGATTAATTACATCAGATAAAATTAGTAACAAAAGATATTAGGTGGTTCGATGTTTCATATAGATTGATTTAGAAGGATAAAAGTTTAAAAATAAAACAAACAGACATTCAGAATCCAGTTTACTCTTCAATAATTGTGTACAATTGAGGACAAATAACTATACTTCAGGCCTGATGGAAGTGATCTTCAAGCATTGTAAGGAGGAGTAGCAGCATGTAACACAATCTTTGACACCGATGATTTTTCTTCTAATAAATCCAGTTATTTCTAATCATTAAAACTCAGAGATGACAACATGTTGTGAGAGTCCTCAGCCTCTGTGGAAGTGTGAGTGGGGGAGCAGAATTTGCCACATAATGAAGAATGGAATGGCAATGCAAATTACAACTGTGTACAATCTACACCTGAAGAAACTCAAAATATGGATCAAATCTGACCTCTGTTAAAACAAAACAGTCTCTGTACTGAGCATCTCACTGCCAAAGGAAACACACTTTCTTCCAATAGCAGGGTGGCCCACTTATTTTCATCTTTTTCAGAGTGCCCTGAGACAGTGTTACAAATACAGTAGAGTAAACTGGTCCTTTCCCCTTGTGATAGGAGACTTGCACATTCCTTACATCATTTGCTGCTGTCAAAGTGCACAAACACCCTCCTGGTTTATTTCGATGGGGAGGGCTTCTTCAAAATCAATGGCTTCTAGTTTCCTTTATAAAAATACTGCAGTTGAGTACTCAAGTCCATAAGACTGACTGGGATCGAGTGTTAAAATCATAACCCTTGACTCCTTATTTATGCTTAAGTTGGCATATTCTTGAAGTCTGAAGGATTTATTTCTGATTAGGTGGAAACAAAGCTAGAATCATATCAAGTAACCTGCATAAGGGACAGCAGTTCAAGTCTCGTCTGCAACATGATTAATTAACTGACTCTCAAAATGGGATCTGCCCTTGCAGATGGCCAAGCTCCTGAGAAATGTAATGACAGTTGAGAAAACATAAATTGAACAGAGTTAACCCCACATTGGTTCAGTAATTGTTGTGATCTGACACTAACTTGTGGTGATCAATACGGTAATAAGAATACCAAGCTGTTATGTAGTGCTTTTCATTGGTGGATCTCAAAGCATTTCACAAAGGAGATCAGTATCATTATCTCAACTCTTTCATGAGGTGGGAAAACCATTTAGTAAGTAAACCTGAATGACCACTCATTTTTCATCTAAAACAACAAACCAAGCTAAAAAGACATTGAAATAATTGCACTTATTCAAGTATAAGGAGGTCAGGAAACTAAAATTCAACATATGATGCTATGGAGTACTCTGATCAAACCCATTTGAGCCTCTTTGGTAGATCGAGGTGGGAAATTGTTTTTTTCTGGCCCAGGAAAATGTTGAGACTTACACATTTTTACCATTCTTCATCAAGACAAAATTGATACCATCTGAATTTGCTCATGGAAAAGCAGAACACCCACTCCAGAAAATCCATCTTGAACCTGAGAAACTTTTAATGAAACTGACCCTTTCCTGTTAGTGTCAATAAATCAGCTTTTTCCGATGAAAAACTGTTGTTAAATTCCCAGCCAGCTCTATTCCTTTGTGTCACATGTAAAAGACCTGATTCTCCCCTTAACACCAGTCCACTGAAGTCATATGAGCTATACTGGAGTACAACTAGCGTAAGTGAGAGGGGGATCATGTTCAAAGTGTAGATAATCAGTCCAATTCTCTGATGGCATAAATGGGCACAATTGACATCAACTGAAGGCGTCCATTTACAACAGTAGAGAATTTGGCCCAGTTTATCTTTATAATTGGCCTGAATGATGTTCTTCATTGACAGTGACTTGTAGCTCCAAAATTTTGAGCAATGAAAGGTATACTATATATATATTAATCAGACAGTTTACTTTCAAGAGTGTGCTGTATGTCTCAAAATCTTCTATATTTACATGCTTTCACTTTTTCATCTTAGGTCTTCATTAAAAAAGAAAGATAGCTTTGTTGGTTATTCTGTCAAAAGTATCTCTCTTTTAACTTTTTTCTGTTGATTAGCTGGAGTATGTCAAAGTGTTCATTGACTAAAGCTCCTGGTAGAATCTGTCTCAACAGGACCTAAGACAGTTTTTTTCCCCCTCTGACATTAATAAATTGCCTCTGGATTGTGATAGCTAATGACACTGAGAGCTAGTGGATTATAGCCTAAAGCTGGTTCTCTTGATTTAGTCAGTCATTTCATTTTACTCCCTACAAACTTGAGAAAAGCTAGCATTAAAAAATCATTGCTTCCAGCCTTAGTCCATGAGAAAATTGAAGGAAACCAACCCCCCCTTCCCTGCCTGCCCACCCAAAGAATCTCATTAAAATAACAGAGGGCCTGATTGTCTCCTGCAGTATTTCAGGGGGCAGGGACACTGAGTGAGCCAATTATGGTCTGGGAGGGAAGGGATTGTGCAACCCAGAGACACTTGCTTTCCCCTGAAATACTGCAGAAGCTTCCTACTCCCAGCCCAGGAGCCAGGCTCAAACTGTAGGCCTCTCTGGTCTAAAGGTAGACAGCAAATCCCTTCCCAGAGCTTATTGACAGGCGTTCTCCTCTGTCCCCCTTCCCCATGGATACTGATGGTTATCTTGGGCCTCTTACTATCATCTCAAAGCCCTCATTCAGGACTTGACCCCACAGTGGCCTACTCTGCATCGCTAGAGCTCCTTTTTTTCCTCCCTTCTTTCTATCCATCTCTCTCTAGCTCAGCTGTTCCATTGCTAATTAGCTAAAAGCTGCCACCTGGAGCAGCTGATTGCTCCCAGGTGTAGCCCACAGGCATTGGTAGTAATGGGCCAATTAAGCCTGAATTCTCCTGAAGGGCCTTGGCACTGTGACAGGCTCCCTTATATAGCACTAAAGTAAATGAGAATCAGGTCTGTCAGTGACTAAATTAAATGTCTGAGTAAGACTACCTGGGGCTCATGTCTGCACCTTCTCAGAGCAGAGTTTTTGTATGGGAACAAGATGTGGGTCTTATGTCACCAGGATTCCAGCAGGAGCCATGCTGCTGGGAGCAAGACAGACAACAGGACCTGGGTCATAGATTGTAAGGACAGAAGGGACCATTCTGATCATCTACTCTGACCTTCTGTATAACACAGGCCCTAGGGCTTACCAAAATGTACATTGTAGAAAAATATCCAATCTTGATTTTTAAATTGTCAGTGATGGAGAATTGTTCCAAAGGTTAATCATTCTTACTAGTAAAAACTTATGCTTTATTTCCAGTCTAAATTTCTCTAGTTTCACCCTCCAGCCATTGGATCGTGTTATACCTTTCTCTGTTAGACTGAAGAGCCCAGTCCAGGTTCTTACTGACCACAAGAATCTGGAATATCTCCAAACTGCTCGTAATCTTCACCAGTGACAGATCCTCCGGTCACTCTTCTTTGCCAGATTCAACTTTGTCATCACCTTCTGCCTTGGATCATGGAAAGGGAAGGCAGATGCCAAAGACGCCAAGTCAGACATGATTCCCTTGGCTACCTTTTTATGCTCATCACATTTTATTTGAGAGACAACACAAGGAACCCTGATGTCCCTCAAGTAGTGACTCTTCCCCAAGACCTCCAGGCTACTAAGATGTGTCAGATCCTAAATGCTCCTAGCATTTTGCCCAGTCTGGGGTTTCATTTGAAGGAGGGGCTACTTTATTATGGAAGGTGTCTTTACATCCCAGAGGGCCAATCTTGAATCAAGGTGTTAAAGATGTGCCATGATACCCTGGTTGCTAGCCACTTTGGCTGCTCCAAGACCTAGTGTTATGGAACTTCCAATGGCCAACACTGAGTAACAACATTAAGAGATACAATAATTCATGTGATCTGTGCTGTCAGAGCAAGCGCACACGTGCCTAACCACTTGGTCTTCTCCAGCCTTTGCCCACCCTGTCTCAGCCCTGGTACTTGGTATCCTTGCATTTCATCATCAAGTTGTCTTGCTTCCAGGGTTGCACAGTCATCCTTGTCACTGTTGATCTCCTCACTAAGATGGTGTACTTTATTTTTGTTCATTCCTCCCAACTGCCCAGGCAACAGCCTGACTCTTTCCAGATAATATTTTTCGGATCCATGGGCTGGCGATGGGAATAGTCTCAGATCACAGTCTGCAGTTCATTTCCTGGTTTTGGTGCAAACTCTTAAGCCAAGGAGATAAGCAGCTCCCTTCCCATCACCCACAAACAAATGGGCAGACAGAAATGGCGAACCAGGCCCCCAAACAATACCTCCGTTGCTTTCTCAATTACCATCAAGATGAATGGGTCACCCTCCAGCTATACACAGAGTTTGTGTACAAAAACTCCACCCCTGCATCCACTCAACACGTCCATTCTATGCAAACTACGTTTTCACCCTCACTTTCATTCGGCTGCACCTACAGACTCCCCAGTCCCTGCCTCAAGCAAATCAAGTTGCCCACCCTCACTGGGTGCATTAAGAGCTTACTCAACACTTGGAAGCTGCCAAGGAGACACAAACATCACACTAACCAAAAATGCCAAGCCCCACTCTCTCTAGAAGATAAGGTCTGTCTGTCCTTCAGACATCTCAAATCTTCGGTGAGCTTAAACACAAAAAGGAAACTTACAGGAAATGGAAACTTGATCAGATGACTAGGGAAGAGTATAAAAATATTGCTCAAGCATGCAGGGGTGTAATCAGGGAGGCCAAAACACAACTGCAGTTGCAGCTAGCAAGGGATGTGAAGGGTAACAAGAAGAGTTTCTACAGGTATGTTATCAACAATAAAAAGGTCAGGGAAAGTGTGGGACCCTTAATGAATGGGGGAGGCAACCTAGTGACAGATGATGTGGAAAAAGCTGAAGTACTCAATGCTTTTTTTGCCTCTGTTTTCACAAACAAGGTCAGCTCCCACACTGCTGTCCTGAGTAACACAGTATGGGAGGAGGTGAGCAGCCCTCAGTGGTGAAAGAACAGGTTAAGGATTATGTAGAAAAGCTGGACAAGTCCATGGGTCCAGATCTAATGAATCCGAGGGTGCTGAGGGAATTGGCTGATGTGATTGCAGAGCCATTGGCCATTATCTCTGAAAACTCGTGGTGATCGGGGGAGGTCCCGGACGATTGGAAAAAGGCAAATATAGTGCCCATCTTTAAAAAAGGGAAGAAGGATAACCCGGGGAACTACAGACCAGTCAGCCTCACCTCAGTCCCTGGAAAAATCATGGAGCAGGTCCTCAAGGAAACCATTTTGAAGCACTTGGAGTAGAGGAAGGTGATCGGGAAAGATTCAGCATGGATTCACCAAGGAAAAGTCATGCCTGACCAACCTGATTGCCTTCTACAATGAGATAACTGGCTCTATGGATATGGGGAAAGCGGTGGACGTGATATATCTTGACTTTAGCAAAGCTTTTGATACAACTTGTCAGCAAGTTAAAAAGTATGGATTGAATGAATGGACTCTTAGGTGGATAGAAAGCTGGCTAGATTGTCGGGCTCAACGGGTAGTGATCAATGGCTCGATGTCTAGTTGGCAGCCAGTATCAAGCGGAGTGCCCCAGGGGTCAGTCCTGGGGCCAGTTTTGTTCAACATCTTTATTAATGATCTGGAGGATGGGATAGATTGCACCCTCAGCAAGTTCGTGGATGACACGAAGCTGGGGGGAGAGATAGATATGCTGGAGGGTAGGGATAGGTTCCAGAATGACCTAGAAAAATTGGAGGAATGGGCCAAAAGAAATGTGATGAGGTTCAACAAGGACAAGTGCAGAGTCCTGCACTTAGGATGGAAGAATCCCATGCACTGCCACAGGCTGGGGACCAACTGGCTAAGCAGCAGTTCTGCAGAAAAGGACCTGGAGATTACAGTGGATGAGAAGCTGGATATGAGTCAGCAGTGTGCCCTTGTTACCAAGAAGGCTAACAGCACATTGGACTGCATTAGTAGGAGCATTGCCAGCAGATTGAGGGAAGTGATTATTCCTCTCTATTTGGCACTGGTGAGGCCACATCTGGAGTATTACATCCAGTTTTGGGCCCCCCACTACAGAAAGGATGTGGACAAATTGGAGAGGGCAACGAAAATGATCAGGGGGCTTGGGCACATGACTTATGAGGAGAGGTTGAGGGAACTGGGCTTGTTTAATCTGCAGAAGAGAAGAGTGAGGGGGGATTTGATAGCAGCCTTCAACTACCTGAAGGGGGGTTCCAAAGAGGATGGAGCTTGGCTGTTCTCAATGGTGGTAGATGACAGAACAAGGAGCAATGGTGGTAAAGCACTGGAATGGGTTACCTAGGGAGATGATGGAATCTCCATCCTTAGAGTTTTTTAAGGCTCGGTTTGACAAAGCCCTGGCTGGGATGATTTAGTTGGGGTTGGTCCTGCTTTGAGCAGGGGGTTGGACTAGAAGACCTCCTGAGGTCACTTCCAACCCTAATCTTCTATGATTCTGTGATCTCCCCGGTAGTGAAGACAAGCCCTGAGAGATAACCAGAAGTTGATTTTTGGCTACATTTTGCTTACTGCAGGAGAGAGTGGACCTAAGAATTGTATCCCTAAGGTAATGGGTGAATGGAAAGAGACCTAGTGTGAAGAAGCCCAGGGGAAACAGTAGCAGCTAATTGAAGGAGTTAAAGAGAGCAGTGTATGACTGCTGCTCATAGGGTCCCTGGGTTGGGACCTAGAGTAGCGGGTGGACCTGGGTTCTCCCACAGGTCACTGAGAAAGCAGCCTAAGCCCTGAGAAAGGGATAAGGCTTTCTTAGAAGCCTGAGAAAAGCTCTGAAATGTAAAGGTTCTCTGGGATGGGGATGAAGACCCTGGTAAGGGCAGGGAGACTATCTAGTGAACTCTTGGTTACCTACCCCCATATCACCACTCCAGTCATGGAACTGAACTTGAGCGATGACCTGGCTGGAGAGCTGGGCCAGAGAGAGCTGGTGAAGACAAAGTATCCAGGGAGAAAGCCCTGGGGGCAGTGCTCTATAACAATTCAGTGAAGGACTTAAAATTAGGCTGAGAACTGAGCCCAGAGACAGGGCTGAAGACACTAATTAGGGCACAGCAATAGTTCCTATTGGACCTTTGTTACCCCAGAAGAGGTTGCTTCATGCATATTGAATGTGTGTGACTTGGCTGTAGGGCTGAGTTGCTGAAGATTTGCCTAGCAAGGTTGGCAGTCAATTGTGGGGCGCGGATAAAGCACACGACCAATGTGGTTGCAAGCTGACTCAAACTCTGTTTATTACAAGCTTTCTTTTATAGTCTTTCTTAACATTACATAACACAATTAGGCTATAATCACACATCTACTGATTGGACAAGAAGGAGAATCATGTGTTTATCACATGTATAGCCCCACACCGATTGGTTCAACTATTCCTTACATAAGGCCTCATCTTATATAACCACCAGGGGGCCTTACATAAGGCCATGATTTATTACCTTGCAAGTGTCCCATCGTGACCCTTACCCTCTCATGGAACTTTACATCCCCACA